>NW_027362174.1:25000-30000 GCF_039654945.1 Dendrobates tinctorius | reverse complement strand
CTCATATTAAACTCCAGGCCCAATCCCACAAAGAACAACAAACCCCAGCCACCTCTGATATCCACACCATTACAGCCACCTCTGATGTCCACAGGCCTACAGAGACCTCCAGAGACACCACTGCCCCCAATGCTTCACACCCCTCACCCCAGACCCTCAGAGACTGTTTATCTCAATTAGAAAGAGAATTTGTACAATTTAAGGAAGAACATCTGAGAAACACTGGTGACAGAAATGCTAATGACCACATAGTTACTGAGATAAACTGAAATGTGAATACAGGTCATCCCTACAGCAAATACGAGCCGCAATGTGTGAACTGCAGGAAGAAAATGCCATGCTGAGACAGGAGATAGAAAAGCTGAAAGCACCAACACCTGGACATCTGAGCCAGGAGGGGGCCATGGAAACGAGGAGTGGAGAGGACATGACCTCCACTGGCCAGGAGGCTGAGAGGCCAAACAACCCCAATATGGAGGAACCGGAGTCTAATCAAAGTGAGCCAGAAACAAGACCCATAGAGGAGAGAAGAGAACCTGCTACCAGCATAATCTCCAGCACAGACCCCCATCAGCAGCCACATCCCCCACCAACAACATCACAAAGTCCTGACACCGTCCTCATAATGGACTCAAATGGGAAATACCTGAATACAAGGCGGCTATTCCCAGGAAAAAGGGTCAAAAAAATCCGCTGTGCAACTATTGAGCAGGTGACAGCGGTCATCAATAATCCACGGTTTTCCAACCCAAACCATATCATTATACACACCGGCACAAACAATCTGCCAGACCAGCACCAGCAGATCTCAGGAGAACTGGCCCAACTAGCAAAGACGGCACAACTAAGATTCCCAGACAGCAAAATCATCCTGTCATCTCTGCTCCCAAGAAAGGACATATCCAACCACACCATCCAGAACATCAATATGGACCTAACAGCAAGAATGAAATCTGTGCCAGGAGTGATTCTGGCCCAACACCCCTCCATAAATCACCATCACCTCTATGACAGTAAGCACCTGAACAAATCAGGGGTCAGCCTTCTGGCCAAAGAGCTGAAGGACATTGTACTAAACAGAGACCACCCTAGGCCTGGAGTCAACACCAACCAGAATCCCATGAAAAGACCCCCGACAATAAGAAGGAAAGAAACAACAATTATATCAAAGGAAGCTGAAAACATACACCCTCACCCAAAATTGGACCATCAGAGGAGGAGACCACCATGGAGGAGTTCACCGACCTCACACAGAGACATGCGAAACAGAGGCATACAGAGCAGAGATATACAGAGCAGAGATATGGAGGAGATAAAGACTCTACTCAACACAGTGTGCAGGAAACTAATGTGACTGGACGGAAACAACACCATTAATAAACCAGTCAGAGATCCGGTGTGTCCTACACAGCCATACTCATTACAAGGTATATACACCCAAGATATATAGAAAAAAAAAAATGACCTCACTTACAATCAGCAGCTGGAATATTCAGGGTCTCAACACCTCGGCCTTTGGATGTAAAACAAATGACCCTGACTTTATACAAAGACTGAGAAATATAGACATTCAGATCCTCCTGGAAACATGGACCAGAGCCGAAGACGAATCTCTGGTGCCCATCGGATACAGGGAAATCTCTGTCCCTGCCCTGAAAAATAAAAACATCAAACAGGGTCGGAGCTCAGGAGGAATACTGATCTGGCATAAAGAGGAGCTCCACCAGTACATCAAACCGGTGAAGAGAGGAGGCAGCCACATATGGATCAGGATCAGCAGCTCCATCCTCACCTCTCAGTCTGATGTCTATCTCTGCGCCACCTATATACCACCGCCAGAGTCACCCTACTTCAATCCAGACTGCTTCGAGATCTTACAAAGAGAAGCCGCCCACTATCAGGGCCTGGGCAAAGTTCTCATCTTTGGAGACCTCAATGCAAGAACAGGGAGAGAAAACGACTTCCTGACCACGGATGGGAACATCTACATATTTGGAGCAGAGAATAACGGCCAAGACTCAGTAGTCACAGAGAGAAACAGCTATGACAGTACAGTCAACAAAAGTGGTAAAAAGCTCCTGAACGTATGCAGAAGTTTAGGACTTCATATTCTTAACGGACGAACCAAAGGAGACTCCTTAGGGAGGTGCACACTAAACTCCCATGTAGGGAGGAGTGTAGTAGATTATGCCATTACAGATATGAACCTGGCAAATATCAGCGCCTTCATAGTCTCCCCACAAACGCACCTGTCAGACCACAACCAACTTCTTCTGTACCTGAAATCTACAGAGAAACCATCCACTCAAAAGCCACAGCAGAGCGGCCTCTTCACCCGGCCTCCATCCTATAAATGGCACAAAACGTCGGCATTAAAGTATAAAGAGGTTCCCAACAGACCTGAAATACAGCGGATGCTCCACCACTTCTACAACTACGAGTACCAGCCTAACCCAAAGGGAGTGAGTCAAGCTGCAAAAGACCTCAACAATATATTCTATGCAATGGCCAGACTGTCCGACCTTAAAAAAGTCAACTACAAGAGACCAAAAGAAAAACAGATCAATGGATGGTTTGACAGAGAATGTAAAGCCGTACGGAAGACCCTGAGAACAGCCTCAAACAAGAAACACAGAGACCCCAACCACCCGGGTCTGAGGGAAGCCTATGAAACCATACAAAGGCAGTACAAAACCATCCTCAGGAGGAAGAAGCAGAGTTACATCTCCACCAAACTTAACCAACTCCAAGACGCCCTCCAAGACAACTCCTTCTGGGAACTATGGAACCACATGGGCACAAAAGACAAGAAAAACAACATCCATATCCAAAATGGCAACATCTGGCTCCAGTACTTCAGAGACCTCTATAAAGACATTCCAAAGGAAGAACTAAGCCAAGAACAGGAAAACATAATGGCAAAACTAAAAGCAATGGAGGAAAAAGTAAAAAATTTCCAAAACCCCATGGATGCACCTATTACATTACAGGAAGTAGCAGAGAGAATCTCTTCCATAAGATGTAGAAAAGCCGGTGGCCTGGATGGAATCCTACCAGAAATGCTGAAGTACAGCCCACCAGAAATACAGGCCGCAATGGCTAAACTCTTCAATATTGTGCTAAGTGCCGGCTACTTCCCTCCTACCTGGAATCAAGGCCTCATCACACCCATCCACAAGAATGGGGACAGGAATGACCCAGCCAACTACAGAGGAATATGTGTCAGCAGCAACCTGGGAAAACTGTTCAACAGCATCCTGAACAAGAGGATCCTCAGTTTCCTCACCGAGCACAACGTCCTCAGCAAGAGCCAAGCAGGGTTCATGCCAAACCACCGCACTACTGACCACATCTACACCCTGCACAGCCTCATTCAGAGCCACGTCCACAATACAAAGAACGGGAAGATATACGCCTGTTTCGTGGACTTTAAAAAGGCCTTTGATTCGGTGTGGCACCCAGGCTTATTCCTGAAACTGCTGGAGAGCGGAATAGGAGGAAAGACCTATGATGTTATCAAAAGCTCCTACACCGAGAACCTCTGCAGTGTGAGTGTGAACGGCAGAAGAACGGCTTATTTCCAGCAGAGCCGGGGAGTCAGACAAGGCTGCAGCCTAAGCCCAACGCTCTTCAACATTTACATCAATGAGCTGGCTACCGCTCTGGAATCTTCCACAGCACCAGGTCTCACCCTCCACGACGTGCAGGTGAAATTCCTGCTGTATGCAGATGACTTGCTGCTTCTGTCACCAACCGAGAAAGGCCTCCAAGACAACCTGAAAATCTTAGAGAAATTCAGCTCCACCTGGGCTCTACCGGTCAACCTAAAGAAAACCAACATCATGGTGTTCCAGAAGAGAAAGAGAAAATCAGACCAGCACCCTTCATTTATCCTCAACAACTGCGCCCTTACAGGAACGGACAAATATACCTATCTGGGCCTAGAGATTCACCGATCAGGGAGCTTCAAACAAGCCATAGAGACCCTGAAAGACAAGGCATGCAAAACCTTCTATGCCATCCGAAGGAAACTCCACCATCTAAAGCCACCAGTGAGTGTCTGGTTAAAAATCTTCGATTCTATCATCGCCCCAATCCTCCTGTATGGCAGCGAAGTCTGGGGTCCTCACACCTACCCAGACTGGTCAAGGTGGGATTCAAGCCCAACAGAAATATTCCACCTGGAATTCTGCAAGCACCTTCTCCAAGTCCATCGGAGCACCTCCAACAGTGCTTGCCGGGCCGAGCTGGGCAGATTCCCTCTACACCTAACGGTTCTAAAGAGGGCACTGTCATTCCGGGCTCACCTACGTAGGAGCAATCCAAGCTCCCATCACCATAAAGCCCTGACACATGTAGGGGAAACAGAAAAACCAGGACCCTCGGAACAGCTCACCCAAACCCACCTGACCAGAAAACCAATCACAACAACCTGACAAAAGCCGGAATCAGGAAGATGGTAGACGAAGGCCAGGAGAGGTACGTAAGTGACTGGAAGAACGACATCATCAGCTCACAGAAACTGACCATGTACCAGAGTCTACAGAGAGACTACAGACTGGCTCCATACCTGGAGAAACTCCAGGACCCCAAAGACCGCAAGATCCTGAGCCGGTATAGACTCAGTGCCCACAGTCTGGCCATCGAATCCGGCCGACACAGGCAGAGCTACAAGCCCAGGGAGGAAAGACTGTGCCAACACTGTGACCAGGAGGCCCTGGAGGATGAGACCCACTTCCTGCTACACTGCTCCAAGTACTCAGCAGTGAGGGACACTCACTTCAGGAGACTCTCACATCTCTTCCCGGATTTCACCACCATGAAGGAGGAAGAGAAAGCATACATCCTGCTGGGGGAAGAAGAGAGAGCAGTGGAGATAGCAGCGCAATATGTGAACGAATGCCATAGACTGCGAGAAAGAGAACTCTGATATGCCATGGACTTCTATGGCACCCACCCTGGATATGCCCCAATCCCCCATCCACCTTCCCTATGCCATG
>NW_027362174.1:17500-20000 GCF_039654945.1 Dendrobates tinctorius | reverse complement strand
ATATAGAGGTGGTGCTGTGTAGTATATATATATATATAGAGGTGGTGCTGTGCAGTATATATATAGAGGTGGTGCTGTGTGGTATATATATATATATAGAGGTGGTGCTGTGTAGTATATATATATAGAGGTGGTGCTGTGTAGTATATATATATATAGAGGTGGTGCTGTGCAGTATATATATATATATATAGAGAATCATAGAATCATAGAATCATAGAATCGTAGAGTTGGAAGGGACCTCCTGGGCCATCTGGTCCAACCCCCTGCTCAAAGCAGGATTCGCTAAATCATCCCAGTTAGATGTCTGTCCAGCCTCTGTTTGAAGACTTCCATTGAAGGAGAACTCACCACTTCTCGTGGCAGCCTGTTCCACTCATTGATCACTCTAACTGTCAAAAAGTTTTTTCTAATATCTAATCTGTGTCTCCTCCCATTCAGCTTCATCCCATTGCTTCTAGTCTTTCCTTGTGCAAATGAGAATAAAGTTGATCCTTCTACAATGTGACAGCCCTTTAGATATTTGTAGACAGCTATTAAGTCTCCTCTCAGTCTTCTCTTTTGCAAACTAAACATTCCCAAATCCTGCAACCTTTCCTCATAAGACAGGGTTTGCAGACCGGTCACCATTCTGGTCGCTCTTTTCTGAACTTGCTCCAGTTTGTTGATGTCTTTTTTAAAATGTGGTGCCCAAAATTGGACACAATATTCCAGATGAGGTCTGACCAAAGAGGAGTAGAGGGAAATAATTACTTCACGTGATCTAGACTGTATGCTTCTGTTAATACATCCTAGAATTGCATTTGCCTTTTTTGCTGCTGCATCACACTGTTGACTCATATTCAGTCTGTGATCTATTAGTATACCCAAGTCTTTTTCACATGTGCTGTTACTTAGCCCTATTCCTCCCATTCTATATATTCTTTTTTCATTTTTATTGCCCAGATGTAGTACTTTGCATTTCTCCCTGTTAAAAACCATTCTGTTAGTTGCTGCCCACTTCTCCAGTTTATTTAAATCTTTTTGAATCCTCTCTCTCTCTTCTCTAGTATTAGCTATCCCTCTTAGCTTTGTGTCATCAGCAAATTTAATCAGTTTACCCTCAATTCCTTCATCTAAATCGTTGATAAAGATGTTGAACAATACAGGGCCCAGGACAGAGCCCTGTGGTACCCCACTTGAGACATTCTTCCAACTGGATGTGCAGCCATTTACGACCACTCTTTGGGTCCGATCACTAAGCCAGTTATGAATCCACCTAACAGTTGCCTTGTCCATTCCATACTTAGTCATTTTTTCAATAAGGATTGTATAAGAGACTTTGTCAAATGCTTTGCTGAAGTCAAGATATACTATATCTACAGCATTTCCTTGATCCACCCAATCAGTAATACCATCATAGAAGGAAATTAAATTAGTCTGACATGACTTATTAGTTACAAACCCATGCTGACTCTGTTTAATCACTTCATTCTTATCCAGGTATTGACATATATGTTGTTTAATAATTTGTTCAAAGATCTTTCCTGGTATAGAAGTCAGACTCACCGGCCTATAGTTGCCTGGGTCCACCTTCTTCCCCTTTTTGAAGATAGGAACAACATTTGCTCTTCTCCAGTCTTCTGGCACTTCTCCTGTTCTCCAAGAATTTTCAAAGATTATGGAGAGGGGTTCAAAAATTTCTTCTGCTATCTCCTTCAGTACTCTGGGGTGTAATTCATCTGGACCTGGAGACTTGAATACATTTAGGTTAGCTAAGTGTTTCCTCACTATCTTTCTGTTTATAGATATCCTGGATTCTTCTATTCCCTTAATAGGACAGTGAATAACAGTTGATGTTACATTTCCTTTCTGAGAGAAAACAGATGCAAAATAGGAATTTAAAAGTTCAGCCTTCTCAACATCCTGTCTTACCATTTCATCATTTTCATCCTGTAAAAATCCTATAGCATCTTTGACTTTTCTTTTACTTTTGACATATCCCCAAAATCCTTTATTATTGCTTTTGACATCTCTTGCAAGCCTCAATTCATTTTCAGCTTTAGATAATCTGATTTGTGCCTTGCAGGTTCTGCAGACAGCATTATATTCTTCTTTAGATATGCCTCCTTCTTTCCATTTTATAAACATTTTTTGCTTCCTTTTTAGCATGTGCTTAAGTTCTGTGTTCATCCATCCTGGTTTCCTTAAATGCTTCCTATTCTTCCCTCTTTTCGGAATTGTTAACAACTGTGCTTTGAGAATTTCATTTTTCAAGATTTCCCATCCTTCCTGGACATTTTTGTCTTTAAGGATATCCAGCCATTGGATCCCTCCAATTCTCTTTCTGAATCCCTTAAAATCTGCCTTTCTGAAATCTAACCTTGACGTCTGAGTCTTCACAGGTCTTCCGCCTCTAGTTATCCAAAATTCTAAAATAGCATGGTCGCTACCTCCTAGGGTCCCAACCACTTTTACCTCCTCAACCATTTCCTCCCTGTTTATAAGGATTAGATCCAAG
>NW_027362174.1:5000-12500 GCF_039654945.1 Dendrobates tinctorius | reverse complement strand
ATATATATATAGAGGTGGTGCTGTGCAGTATATATATATATAGAGGTGGTGCTGTGTAGTATATATATATATATATATATATATAGAGATGGTGCTGTGCAGTATATATATAGAGAGGTGGTGCTGTGTAGTATATATATATATATAGAGAGAGAGATGGTGCTGTGCAGTATATATATAGAGGTGGTGCTGTGCAGTATATATATATATATAGAGGTGGTGCTGTGTAGTATATATATATATATATATATATATATATATATAGAGATGGTGCTGTGCAGTATATATATATAGAGGTGGTGCTGTGTAGTATATATATATATATATATAGAGAGAGATGGTGCTGTGCAGTATATATATATATAGAGGTGGTGCTGTGCAGTATATATATATATAGAGGTGGTGCTGTGTAGTATATATATATATATATATATATATATATAGAGATGGTGCTGTGCAGTATATATATATATATATAGAGGTGGTGCTGTGTAGTATATATATATATAGAGAGAGAGGTGGTGCTGTGCAGTATATATATATATAGAGGTGGTGCTGTGTAGTATATATATATATATATATATATATATATATAGAGATGGTGCTGTGCAGTATATATATATAGAGGTGGTGCTGTGCAGTATATATATATATATATAGAGAGAGAGAGAGAGAGAGATGGTGCTGTGCAGTATATATATATATAGAGGTGGTGCTGTGCAGTATATATATATATATATATATATATATATATATATATATATATATATATATATATATATAGAGAGAGAGAGAGAGAGAGAGAGAGAGAGAGAGAGAGAGATGGTGCTGTGCAGTATATATATATATATAGAGGTGGTGCTGTGCAGTATATATATATATATAGAGGTGGTGCTGTGCAGTATATATATATATATATATAGAGAGAGAGAGAGATGGTGCTGTGCAGTATATATATATAGAGGTGGTGCTGTGTAGTATATATATATATATATAGAGAGAGATGGTGCTGTGCAGTATATATATATAGAGGTGGTGCTGTGTAGTATATATATATATATAGGTGGTGCTGTGTAGTATATATATATATATATATATAGGTGGTGCTGTGCAGTATATATATATATATATATATATATAGAGAGAGATGGTGCTGTGCAGTATATATATATAGAGGTGGTGCTGTGTAGTATATATATATATATAGGTGGTGCTGTGTAGTATATATATATATATATATATAGGTGGTGCTGTGCAGTATATATATATATATATATATATATATATATATATATATATATATAGAGGTGGTATTGTGCAGTATATATATATATATAGAGGTGGTGCTGTGCAGTATATATATATATATATAGAGAGAGATGGTGCTGTGCAGTATATATATATAGAGGTGGTGCTGTGTAGTATATATATATATATAGGTGGTGCTGTGTAGTATATATATATATATATATATAGGTGGTGCTGTGCAGTATATATATATATATATATATATATATATAGAGGTGGTATTGTGCAGTATATATATATATATATAGAGGTGGTGCTGTGCAGTATATATATATAGAGGTGGTGCTGTGCAGTATATATATATAGAGAGAGAGAGATGGTGCTGTGCAGTATATATATAGAGGTGGTGCTGTGTAGTATATATATATATATATAGAGGTGGTGCTGTGCAGTATATATATATATATATATAGAGGTGGTGCTGTGCAGTATATATATATATATAGAGGTGGTGCTGTGCAGTATATATATATATATATATAGAGGTGGTGCTGTGCAGTATATATACAGTATATATATATATAGAGAGAGGTGGTGCTGTGCAGTATATATATATATATATATATATATATATATATATAGGTGGTGCTGTGTAGTATATATATATAGAGGTGGAGCTGTGCAGTATATATATAGAGGTGGTGCTGTGCAGTATATATATATATATAGAGGTGGTGCTGTGCAGTATATATATATATATAGGTGGTATTGTGCAGTATATATATATATATAGAGGTGGTGCTGTGCAGTATATATATATATAGAGGTGGTGCTGTGCAGTATATATATATATAGAGGTGGTATTGTGCAGTATATATATATATAGAGGTGGTGCTGTGCAGTATATATATATAGAGAGGTGGTGCTGTGCAGTATATATATATACACTCACTGGCCACTTTATTAGGTACACCTGTCCAACTGTGTGTTAAGACTTAATTTCTAATCAGCCAATCACATGGCGGCAACTCAGTGCATTTAGGCATGTAGACATGGTCAAGACAATCTACTGCAGTTCAAACCGAGCATCAGTATGGGGAAGAAAGGTGATTTGAGTGCCTTTGAACGTGGCATGATTGTTGGTGCCAGAAGGGCTGGTCTGAGAATTTCAGAAACTGCTGATCTACTGGGATTTTCACGCACAACCATCTCTAGGGTTTACAGAGAATGGTCCGAAAAAGAAAAAAAATCCAGTGAGCGGCAGTTCTGTGGCCGGAAATGCCATGTTGATGCCAGAGGTCAGAGGAGAATGGGCAGACTGGTTCGAGCTGATAGAAAGGCAACAGTGACTCAAATTGCCACCCGTTACAACCAAGGTAGGCAGAAGAGCATCTCTGAACGCACAGTGCGTCGAACTTTGAGGCAGATGGGCTACAGCAGCAGAAGACCACACTGGGTACCACTCCTCTCAGCTAAGAACAGGAAACTGAGGCTACAATTTGCACAAGCTCATCGAAATTGGACAGTAGAAGATTGGAAAAACGTTGCCTGGTCTGATGAGTCTCGATTTCTGCTGCGACATTCGGATGGTAGGGTCAGAATTTGGCGTAAACAACATGAAAGCATGGATCCATCCTGCCTTGTATCAACGGTTCAGGCTGGTGGTGGTGGTGTCATGGTGTGGGGAATTTTTTATGGGCACTCTTTGGGCCCCTTGGTACCAATTGAGCATCGTTGCAACGCCACAGCCTACCTGAGTATTGTTGCTGACCATGTCCATCCCTTTATGACCACAATGTACCCAACATCTGATGGCTACTTTCAGCAGGATAATGCGCCATGTCATAAAGCTCGAATCATCTCAGATTGGTTTCTTGAACATGACAATGAGTTCACTGTACTCAAATGGCCTCCTCAGTCACCAGATCTCAATCCAATAGAGCATCTTTGGGATGTGGTGGAACGGGAGATTCGCATCAGGGATGTGCAGCCGACAAATCTGCGCCAACTGTGTGATGCCATCATGTCAATATGGTCCAAAATCTCTGAGGAATGCTTCCAGCACCTTGTTGAATCTCTGCCACGAAGAATTGAGGCAGTTCTGAAGGCAAAAGGGGGTCCAACCCCTTACTAGCATGGTGTACCTAATAAAGTGGCCAGTGAGTGTATATAGAGGTGGTGCTGTGCAGTATATATATATATATATAGAGGTGGAGATGTGTAGTATATATATATATAGAGGTGGAGCTGTGCAGTATATATATATAGAGGTGGAGCTGTGCAGTATATATATATATAGAGGTGGTGCTGTGCAGTATATATAGAGAGAGGTGGTGCTGTGCAGTGTATATATATATATATATATATATATATAGAGGTGGTGCTGTGCAGTATATATATATATATATATATATATATATATAGAGGTGGTGCTGTGCAGTATATATATATATATATATATATAGAGGTGGTGCTGTGCAGTATATATATATATAGAGAGAGAGGTGGTGCTGTGCAGTGTATATATATATATATAGAGAGAGAGAGAGGTGGAGCTGTGCTGTATATATATATATATATATAGAGGTGGAGCTGTGCAGTATATATATATATATATAGAGGTGGTGCTGTGCAGTATATATATATATAGAGGTGGAGCTGTGCAGTATATATATATAGAGGTGGTGTTGTGCAGTATATATATATATATATAGGTGGTGCTGTGCAGTATATATATATATAGAGGTGGAGCTGTGCAGTATATATATATATATATATATATATATATAGAGGTGGTGCTGTGCAGTATATATATATATATATATATATATAGAGGTGGTGCTGTGCAGTATATATATATATATATATAGAGGTGGTGCTGTGCAGTATATATATATATATAGAGGTGGTGCTGTGCAGTATATATATAGAGGTGGTGTTGTGCAGTATATATATATAGAGGTGGTGTTGTGCAGTATATATATATATAGAGGTGGTGTTGTGCAGTATATAGATATATAGAGGTGGTGTTGTGCAGTACATATATATAGAGGTGGTGTTGTGCAGTATATATATATATATATATAGAGGTGGAGCTGTGCAGTATATATATATATATATATATATATATAGAGGTGGTGTTGTGCAGTATATATATATATATAGAGGTGGAGCTGTGCAGTATATATATATATATATATATATAGAGGTGGTGCTGTGCAGTATATATATATATATATATATATATAGAGGTGGTGCTGTGCAGTATATATATATATATATATATAGAGGTGGTGTTGTGCAGTATATATATATATATATAGAGGTGATGCTGTGCAGTATATATATATATAGAGGTGGTGCTGTGCAGTATATATATATATATAGAGAGAGGTGGTGTTGTGCAGTATATATATATAGAGGTGGTGTTGTGCAGTATATATATATATAGAGGTGGTGCTGTGCAGTATATATATATATATAGAGGTGGTGTTGTGCAGTATATATATATATATATATATATATATATATATATAGAGGTGGTGTTGTGCAGTATATATATATATATATATATAGAGGTGGTGCTGTGCAGTATATATATATATATAGAGGTGGTGCTGTGCAGTATATATATATATAGAGGTGGTGCTGTGCAGTATATATATATATAGAGGTGGAGCTGTGCAGTATATATATATATATATATAGAGGTGGTGTTGTGCAGTATATATATATATATATATAGAGGTGGTGTTGTGCAGTATATATATATATAGAGGTGGTGCTGTGCAGTATATATATATATAGAGGTGGTGCTGTGCAGTATATATATATATAGAGGTGGTGCTGTGCAGTATATATATATATATATATATATAGAGGTGGTGCTGTGCAGTATATATATATAGAGGTGGTGTTGTGCAGTATATATATATATATATATATAGAGGTGGTGCTGTGTAGTATATATATATATAGAGGTGGTGCTGTGCAGTATATATATATATATATATATATATAGAGGTGGTGCTGTGCAGTATATATATATATATATAGAGGTGGTGTTGTGCAGTATATATATATATATATATATATAGAGGTGGTGTTGTGCAGTATATATATATATATATAGAGGTGGAGCTGTGCAGTATATATATATATAGAGGTGGTGCTGTGCAGTATATATATATATATATAGAGGTGGTGTTGTGCAGTATATATATATATATATATATATATATATATATAGAGGTGGAGCTGTGCAGTATATATATATATAGAGGTGGTGCTGTGCAGTATATATATATATATATAGAGGTGGAGCTGTGCAGTATATATATATATAGAGGTGGAGCTGTGCAGTATATATATATATAGAGGTGGTGCTGTGCAGTATATATATATATATATATATAGAGGTGGTGTTGTGCAGTATATATATATATAGAGGTGGTGCTGTGCAGTATATATATATATATATATATATAGAGGTGGAGCTGTGCAGTATATATATATATATATATATATATATATATATATATATAGAGGTGGTGTTGTGCAGTATATATATATATATATATAGAGGTGGTGTTGTGCAGTATATATATATATAGAGAGGTGGTGCTGTGCAGTATATATATATATATAGAGGTGGTGCTGTGCAGTATATATATATATATATATATATATATATATATATAGAGGTGGTGTTGTGCAGTATATATATATAGAGAGGTGGTGCTGTGCAGTATATATATATATATAGAGGTGGTGCTGTGCAGTATATATATATATATATATATATATATATATAGAGGTGGTGCTGTGCAGTATATATATATATATATATATATATATATAGAGGTGGTGCTGTGCAGTATATATATATATATATATATATATATATATATATAGAGGTGGTGCTGTGCAGTATATATATATATATATATATATATATAGAGGTGGTGCTGTGCAGTATATATATATATAGAGGTGGTGCTGTGCAGTATATATATATATAGAGGTGGTGCTGTGCAGTATATATATATATATATATATATATATATGTGGTGTTGTGCAGTATATATATATATATATATAGAGGTGGTGCTGTGCAGTATATATATATATATATATAGAGGTGGTGCTGTGCAGTATATATATATATATAGAGGTGGTGCTGTGCAGTATATATATATAGAGGTGGTGCTGTGCAGTATATATATATAGAGGTGGTGCTGTGCAGTATATATATATATATATATATAGAGAGAGAGAGAGAGAGAGGTGGTGCTGTGCAGTATATATATATATATAGAGGTGGTGCTGTGCAGTATATATATATATAGAGGTGGTGTTGTGCAGTATATATATATATACAGAGGTGGTGTTGTGCAGTATATATATATATAGAGGTGGTGTTGTGCAGTGTATATATATATATATATATAGAGGTGGTGCTGTGCAGTATATATATATATATATAGAGGTGGTGCTGTGCAGTATATATATATATATATAGAGGTGGTGCTGTGCAGTATATATATATATATATATATATATATAGAGGTGGTGCTGTGCAGTATATATATATAGAGGTGGTGTTGTGCAGTATATATATATATATATATATATATAGAGGTGGTGCTGTGCAGTATATATATATATAGAGAGGTGGTGCTGTGCAGTATATATATATATAGAGGTGGTGTTGTGCAGTATATATATATATATAGAGGTGGTGTTGTGCAGTATATATATATATATATATATATATATATATATAGAGGTGGTGCTGTGCAGTATATATATATATAGAGGTGGTGCTGTGCAGTATATATATATATATATATAGAGGTGGTGCTGTGCAGTATATATATATAGAGGTGGTGTTGTGCAGTGTATATATATATATATATATATAGAGGTGGTGCTGTGCAGTATATATATATATATATAGAGGTGGTGCTGTGCAGTATATATATATATATATATAGAGGTGGTGCTGTGCAGTATATATATATATATAGAGGTGGTGTTGTGCAGTATATATATATATATATATAGAGGTGGTGTTGTGCAGTATATATATATATATATAGAGAGGTGGTGCTGTGCAGTATATATATATATAGAGGTGGTGTTGTGCAGTATATATATATATATATATATATATATATAGAGGTGGTGCTGTGCAGTATATATATATATATATAGAGAGGTGGTGCTGTGCAGTATATATATATATATATA
>NW_027362173.1:177500-180660 GCF_039654945.1 Dendrobates tinctorius | reverse complement strand
ACTCCCTTCACCTCTCGCCCCATTCAAATCGCTCCCTTCTCCATCTTCCCCTCGCTCGGGGGGCGTTCGCTCTCTCGCTCTCCCTCTCCCTTCCGAGCCGCCTCGGAGGACGACGTACGAGGAGCGGAAGGCGATGGCGAGTCGGGTGGGGGCACACCGCGCAGTGAGAACCCCCCCTCGCCTGCCTCCACAGCTCTGTCATCCCCCCCACTAACGTAGGGGCTCGGGAAAGACTAGTGGCGCGGAGCTCGGCAGCGGCGTGGAAACGCCACCCACCGCCGCCGCTCTCGCTGGTGCCCGCCGCGGAGGCCGCCCTTCGGGCGATGCGTGGCACGGACCTCCGCGGGCAGGGCTGCGCATCTGGAACTTCGAAAAGGGCCGCCCTTGCTAACACTGTGCTTCCCCACGCGGGGAGCGATTCGGACGGCTGGCCCCCACGCCGGGGTGGGTGGGCGCCCCGCCGTTCGCCCGCGTGGGTCGTCAGACCACTGTTCATCGTTCGGTGCGATTCAAACTTCCCACAGCTCGGCCGCCTCCGTCCTCGAACGGGAGGTGACGGCCGGCGTGCGCGCCCAAAGATAGGTGGTGGAAGCCCGGGGGTACAGGAGGAAGGACACCGCTCACCGTAAACCGACGCGAGCTCCAAAGCCCGGGTCGAGCGAGCAGCACCACCTCCCCACCCGGGAGCGCCGTGCCAGATCGATCGGAGGATAAGACCGCTCTGAGAGGACATGGACGAGAGGGGCGTCCGCCTTCCGGAGCCCCCCCTTTCGGACGAGGACTCCGGATTTGCCCCCCGAAAGCCATCACCTCCAGAGAACCAGGGACCGCCGAGGGAGGGTCTGGTCAGGCTTGGGTACCCCAGCATTGCCTCTCTCGCTTGGGATGCACGATCGGCAAAAGTCCCTCTCGGAGCTGTGGAAGTTCGGTCTCAGCCGGAGTGCGCAACTTCCAGACGAGAGGGACCACATGCCAAGTCGCCTACCCAAGTCGGGGAACCAGAGAAACAACTGCTTTCTATCGGGGTAGAGAGACGACACTCTCTCAAGTACATTCTGCCAGAGGTGCGCATTCCTATGTATTTGCATTGCGGGACAACGTCCCCACTTTAAGGGGACGAAGTCGGAACTGTACCCGGCCTCAAGTCACTGTAGGGCGGATGCGGCACCTAGAAAATTCCTCATTCCGGTTCTTTTTCACTTAGTCGTTTTTTTTTTTGGCAAGAATGTACCCCAGGATGGCCAAAAAGCCAAAGCCAGGGACTGAGAACCATCGAGCATGCTCTGAGGGGACATAGTCAGAGGGGGCGTCCGCCTTCCAGAGCCCTCCTTCCCACGAGGACTCCAGATTTGCCCCCCCCCCCCTGACAACAGCCATCGCCTCCAGAGAACCAGGGACCACCGAGGGAGGGTCTGGTCGAAGCTCAGGTACCCAGGATAGCTTCTCCGGCTTGGGCATGGACCGCCAGACAAAGCCGCGGACCATGAACCATCCAGCCTGCTCTGAGGGGACATAGTCAGAGGGGGCGTCCGCCTTCAAGAGCCCTCCTTCCCACGAGGACTCCAGATTTGCCCCCCTGACAGCCATCACCTCCAGAGAACCAGGGACCGCCGAGGGAGGGTCTGGTCAAAGCTCACGTACCCCAGGACAGCTTCTCCGGCTTGGGCACAGACCGCCAGACAAAGCCGCGGACCATGAACCATCCAGCCGGCTCTGAGGGGACATGGTCAGAAGGGGCGTCCGCCTTCTAGAGCCCAAACTCGGCCACGGACTCCAGATTTGCCCCCCTGAATGCCATCACCCTTCAGAAGACCAGGGACCACCGAGGGAGGGTCTGGTCAGGCTCAGGTACCCCAGGATCGCCTCTCTCACTTGGGACGCACGACCAGCAAAAGTCCCTCCTGGAGCCGTGGAAGTTCAGTCTCGGCCGTATTTTGCAACTTCCACGACAAGAGGGACCACCTTCTAAGTCGCCTACCCGAGCCAGAGAACCATAGGAACAACCGCCATACATCGGGGTAGAGAGAGCCCACTCTCTCCTATATTCTCCCGCAGGTGCGCATTACTATGTATTTGCATTGCGGGACAATGTACTTCAATGAGCGGGACAAAGTCGGAAATGTATCCGACCTCCTGGAACTGTGCGGCTGCTACAGCAGTCAGAAATTCCCCATTCCGGTTCTTTTTCACTTGGATTTTTTTTTTTGCAATTTTTTGCCTAAAACGTATTCCTCCAACATGTACTAGCTCATGACACTTGAAATTTTTGAGCCAATTGATAATAACAGCTTTTTAGAGCTCAAAAACAAAAAAAATTTGAGCGAACAAAAAATGTTCGAAAATGACCTCAGCTCCTGGAACTGTTTTCGGTACACCTCCAGAGAGGCTCCCCTGCCTGGAAGTCTGTCACTGCTCAGCTCGAAATTTTTCTAAGTCCCAAAATTCGGTTTTTCATCCAAAATTCAACTTTCTGCCCAGGATCCACAAACTTTAAACCCAGTTGGGGGACCCTCCCTGGGGGCCCTACAACATACTGAAGCCCCCCTGTGGTGGAAGTAGGGGAATTTACTTATTTTTACACAAAATCACAAAATTCCATTTTTTGTTCGCAAAACACTTTTTTGTCCTCAAGAAACTTTTTTGTCCTCAAAACACTTTTTTGTCCTCGAGAAACTTTTTTGTCCTCAAGAAACTTTTTTGTCCTCAAAACACTTTTTTGTCCTCAAAACTCAATTTCTTCCATAATTCGACTTTCCCCCAAAAAACCACACATTCTACCCTCATGGGAGGCACTCTCCCTCGGGTCCCCACATCATATTGACGCCCCAGAGCGGTGGGAGAAGGGGAAATCTGATTTTTGCACAAAAATCCAAAAATCGCTCTAAGTCCAAAAATCCTGAAAATTTTTCTAAGTCCCAACGGTACTTTCTGAAAAGTGTACCCAGGCCCCTGGAAGCCTCCTAGGTACACCTCCTGAGACTCCCCCCTTCCTGGAAGTCTGACACATCTCGAAATTTTTCTAAGTCCCAAAAACTGGTTTTTGCTCCATAATTCGACTTTCCCCCCAAAAGCCACACATTCTACCCTCATGGGAGGCACTCTCCCTCGGGTCCCCACATCATATTGACGCCCCAGAGCGGTGGGAGAAGGGGAAATTCGA
>NW_027362173.1:162500-165000 GCF_039654945.1 Dendrobates tinctorius | reverse complement strand
GGCTTGGGCATGGACCGCCAGACAAAGCCGCGGACCATGAACCATCCAGCCTGCTCTGAGGGGACATAGTCAGAGGGGGCGTCCGCCTTCAAGAGCCCTCCTTCCCACGAGGACTCCAGATTTGCCCCCCTGACAGCCATCACCTCCAGAGAACCAGGGACCGCCGAGGGAGGGTCTGGTCAAAGCTCACGTACCCCAGGACAGCTTCTCCGGCTTGGGCACAGACCGCCAGACAAAGCCGCGGACCATGAACCATCCAGCCGGCTCTGAGGGGACATGGTCAGAAGGGGCGTCCGCCTTCTAGAGCCCAAACTCGGCCACGGACTCCAGATTTGCCCCCCTGAATGCCATCACCCTTCAGAAGACCAGGGACCACCGAGGGAGGGTCTGGTCAGGCTCAGGTACCCCAGGATCGCCTCTCTCACTTGGGACGCACGACCAGCAAAAGTCCCTCCTGGAGCCGTGGAAGTTCAGTCTCGGCCGTATTTTGCAACTTCCACGACAAGAGGGACCACCTTCTAAGTCGCCTACCCGAGCCAGAGAACCATAGGAACAACCGCCATACATCGGGGTAGAGAGAGCCCACTCTCTCCTATATTCTCCCGCAGGTGCGCATTACTATGTATTTGCATTGCGGGACAATGTACTTCAATGAGCGGGACAAAGTCGGAAATGTATCCGACCTCCTGGAACTGTGCGGCTGCTACAGCAGTCAGAAATTCCCCATTCCGGTTCTTTTTCACTTGGATTTTTTTTTTTGCAATTTTTTGCCTAAAACGTATTCCTCCAACATGTACTAGCTCATGACACTTGAAATTTTTGAGCCAATTGATAATAACAGCTTTTTAGAGCTCAAAAACAAAAAAAATTTGAGCGAACAAAAAATGTTCGAAAATGACCTCAGCTCCTGGAACTGTTTTCGGTACACCTCCAGAGAGGCTCCCCTGCCTGGAAGTCTGTCACTGCTCAGCTCGAAATTTTTCTAAGTCCCAAAATTCGGTTTTTCATCCAAAATTCAACTTTCTGCCCAGGATCCACAAACTTTAAACCCAGTTGGGGGACCCTCCCTGGGGGCCCTACAACATACTGAAGCCCCCCTGTGGTGGAAGTAGGGGAATTTACTTATTTTTACACAAAATCACAAAATTCCATTTTTTGTTCGCAAAACACTTTTTTGTCCTCAAGAAACTTTTTTGTCCTCAAAACACTTTTTTGTCCTCGAGAAACTTTTTTGTCCTCAAGAAACTTTTTTGTCCTCAAAACACTTTTTTGTCCTCAAAACTCAATTTCTTCCATAATTCGACTTTCCCCCAAAAAACCACACATTCTACCCTCATGGGAGGCACTCTCCCTCGGGTCCCCACATCATATTGACGCCCCAGAGCGGTGGGAGAAGGGGAAATCTGATTTTTGCACAAAAATCCAAAAATCGCTCTAAGTCCAAAAATCCTGAAAATTTTTCTAAGTCCCAACGGTACTTTCTGAAAAGTGTACCCAGGCCCCTGGAAGCCTCCTAGGTACACCTCCTGAGACTCCCCCCTTCCTGGAAGTCTGACACATCTCGAAATTTTTCTAAGTCCCAAAAACTGGTTTTTGCTCCATAATTCGACTTTCCCCCCAAAAGCCACACATTCTACCCTCATGGGAGGCACTCTCCCTCGGGTCCCCACATCATATTGACGCCCCAGAGCGGTGGGAGAAGGGGAAATTCGATTTTTGATCAAAAATCCAAAAATCGCTCTAAGTCCAAAAATCCTGAAAATTTTTCTAAGTCCCAACGGTACTTTCTGAAAAGTGTACCCAGGCCCCTGGAAGCCTCCTAGGTACACCTCCCGAGGCGCCCCCTTCCTGGAAGTCTGTCACATCTCGAAATTTTTCTAAGTCCCAAAAAATGGTTTTTGCTCCATAATTCGACTTTCCCCCCAAAAGTCACACATTCTACCCTCATGGGAGGCACTCTCCCTCGGGTCCCCACTTCATATTGACGCCCCAGAGCGGTGGGAGAAGGGAAAATTCGATTTTTGCACAAAAATCCAAAAATCGCTCTAAGTCCAAAAATCTTGAAAATTTTTCTAAGTCCCAACGGTACTTTCTGAAAAGTGTACCCAGGCCCCTGGAAGCCTCCTAGGTACACCTCCCGAGGCGCCCCCTTCCTGGAAGTCTGACACATCTCGGAATTTTTTCTAAGTCCCCAAAAATGGTTTTTGCTCCATAATTCGACTTTCCCCCCAAAAGTCACACATTCTACCCTCATGGGAGGCACTCTCCCTCGGGTCCCCACTTCATATTGACGCCCCAGAGCGGTGGGAGAAGGGAAAATTCGATTTTTGCACAAAAATCCAAAAATCGCTCTAAGTCCAAAAATCTTGAAAATTTTTCTAAGTCCCAACGGTACTTTCTGAAAAGTGTACCCAGGCCCCTGGAAGCCTCCTAGGTACACCTCCCGAGGCGCCCCCTTCCTGGAAGTCTGACACATCTCGGAATTTTTTCTAAGTCCCCA
>NW_027362173.1:147500-152500 GCF_039654945.1 Dendrobates tinctorius | reverse complement strand
GTCCTCGACCGACCAGCGGACAGGCGCGAGGATTGGGAGAGGGGGTTTGGCCGTCGGGGTCCGCCGCGGCTCCGGCACAAGCCCCAGCGACGCAGAGGTCGCGCGGGGCGTAGTCGGCCTGGCCGTATCGGCGTCGCCCTCCAGCGTAGTCCCTACACCCGGCTCTTGCCCGTCCTCAAAGGGATGCCCGAGCGGCTTTTCCTCCCAGGGCTGTTCCCCCGCCTGGCGGGAACACGGGGGGGTGCGCAGGGCAGCGTTCTGCCGTACTCCCTTCACCTCTCGCCCCATTCAAATCGCTCCCTTCTCCATCTTCCCCTCGCTCGGGGGGCGTTCGCTCTCTCGCTCTCCCTCTCCCTTCCGAGCCGCCTCGGAGGACGACGTACGAGGAGCGGAAGGCGATGGCGAGTCGGGTGGGGGCACACCGCGCAGTGAGAACCCCCCCTCGCCTGCCTCCACAGCTCTGTCATCCCCCCCACTAACGTAGGGGCTCGGGAAAGACTAGTGGCGCGGAGCTCGGCAGCGGCGTGGAAACGCCACCCACCGCCGCCGCTCTCGCTGGTGCCCGCCGCGGAGGCCGCCCTTCGGGCGATGCGTGGCACGGACCTCCGCGGGCAGGGCTGCGCATCTGGAACTTCGAAAAGGGCCGCCCTTGCTAACACTGTGCTTCCCCACGCGGGGAGCGATTCGGACGGCTGGCCCCCACGCCGGGGTGGGTGGGCGCCCCGCCGTTCGCCCGCGTGGGTCGTCAGACCACTGTTCATCGTTCGGTGCGATTCAAACTTCCCACAGCTCGGCCGCCTCCGTCCTCGAACGGGAGGTGACGGCCGGCGTGCGCGCCCAAAGATAGGTGGTGGAAGCCCGGGGGTACAGGAGGAAGGACACCGCTCACCGTAAACCGACGCGAGCTCCAAAGCCCGGGTCGAGCGAGCAGCACCACCTCCCCACCCGGGAGCGCCGTGCCAGATCGATCGGAGGATAAGACCGCTCTGAGAGGACATGGACGAGAGGGGCGTCCGCCTTCCGGAGCCCCCCCTTTCGGACGAGGACTCCGGATTTGCCCCCCGAAAGCCATCACCTCCAGAGAACCAGGGACCGCCGAGGGAGGGTCTGGTCAGGCTTGGGTACCCCAGCATTGCCTCTCTCGCTTGGGATGCACGATCGGCAAAAGTCCCTCTCGGAGCTGTGGAAGTTCGGTCTCAGCCGGAGTGCGCAACTTCCAGACGAGAGGGACCACATGCCAAGTCGCCTACCCAAGTCGGGGAACCAGAGAAACAACTGCTTTCTATCGGGGTAGAGAGACGACACTCTCTCAAGTACATTCTGCCAGAGGTGCGCATTCCTATGTATTTGCATTGCGGGACAACGTCCCCACTTTAAGGGGACGAAGTCGGAACTGTACCCGGCCTCAAGTCACTGTAGGGCGGATGCGGCACCTAGAAAATTCCTCATTCCGGTTCTTTTTCACTTAGTCGTTTTTTTTTTTGGCAAGAATGTACCCCAGGATGGCCAAAAAGCCAAAGCCAGGGACTGAGAACCATCGAGCATGCTCTGAGGGGACATAGTCAGAGGGGGCGTCCGCCTTCCAGAGCCCTCCTTCCCACGAGGACTCCAGATTTGCCCCCCCCCCCCTGACAACAGCCATCGCCTCCAGAGAACCAGGGACCACCGAGGGAGGGTCTGGTCGAAGCTCAGGTACCCAGGATAGCTTCTCCGGCTTGGGCATGGACCGCCAGACAAAGCCGCGGACCATGAACCATCCAGCCTGCTCTGAGGGGACATAGTCAGAGGGGGCGTCCGCCTTCAAGAGCCCTCCTTCCCACGAGGACTCCAGATTTGCCCCCCTGACAGCCATCACCTCCAGAGAACCAGGGACCGCCGAGGGAGGGTCTGGTCAAAGCTCACGTACCCCAGGACAGCTTCTCCGGCTTGGGCACAGACCGCCAGACAAAGCCGCGGACCATGAACCATCCAGCCGGCTCTGAGGGGACATGGTCAGAAGGGGCGTCCGCCTTCTAGAGCCCAAACTCGGCCACGGACTCCAGATTTGCCCCCCTGAATGCCATCACCCTTCAGAAGACCAGGGACCACCGAGGGAGGGTCTGGTCAGGCTCAGGTACCCCAGGATCGCCTCTCTCACTTGGGACGCACGACCAGCAAAAGTCCCTCCTGGAGCCGTGGAAGTTCAGTCTCGGCCGTATTTTGCAACTTCCACGACAAGAGGGACCACCTTCTAAGTCGCCTACCCGAGCCAGAGAACCATAGGAACAACCGCCATACATCGGGGTAGAGAGAGCCCACTCTCTCCTATATTCTCCCGCAGGTGCGCATTACTATGTATTTGCATTGCGGGACAATGTACTTCAATGAGCGGGACAAAGTCGGAAATGTATCCGACCTCCTGGAACTGTGCGGCTGCTACAGCAGTCAGAAATTCCCCATTCCGGTTCTTTTTCACTTGGATTTTTTTTTTTGCAATTTTTTGCCTAAAACGTATTCCTCCAACATGTACTAGCTCATGACACTTGAAATTTTTGAGCCAATTGATAATAACAGCTTTTTAGAGCTCAAAAACAAAAAAAATTTGAGCGAACAAAAAATGTTCGAAAATGACCTCAGCTCCTGGAACTGTTTTCGGTACACCTCCAGAGAGGCTCCCCTGCCTGGAAGTCTGTCACTGCTCAGCTCGAAATTTTTCTAAGTCCCAAAATTCGGTTTTTCATCCAAAATTCAACTTTCTGCCCAGGATCCACAAACTTTAAACCCAGTTGGGGGACCCTCCCTGGGGGCCCTACAACATACTGAAGCCCCCCTGTGGTGGAAGTAGGGGAATTTACTTATTTTTACACAAAATCACAAAATTCCATTTTTTGTTCGCAAAACACTTTTTTGTCCTCAAGAAACTTTTTTGTCCTCAAAACACTTTTTTGTCCTCGAGAAACTTTTTTGTCCTCAAGAAACTTTTTTGTCCTCAAAACACTTTTTTGTCCTCAAAACTCAATTTCTTCCATAATTCGACTTTCCCCCAAAAAACCACACATTCTACCCTCATGGGAGGCACTCTCCCTCGGGTCCCCACATCATATTGACGCCCCAGAGCGGTGGGAGAAGGGGAAATCTGATTTTTGCACAAAAATCCAAAAATCGCTCTAAGTCCAAAAATCCTGAAAATTTTTCTAAGTCCCAACGGTACTTTCTGAAAAGTGTACCCAGGCCCCTGGAAGCCTCCTAGGTACACCTCCTGAGACTCCCCCCTTCCTGGAAGTCTGACACATCTCGAAATTTTTCTAAGTCCCAAAAACTGGTTTTTGCTCCATAATTCGACTTTCCCCCCAAAAGCCACACATTCTACCCTCATGGGAGGCACTCTCCCTCGGGTCCCCACATCATATTGACGCCCCAGAGCGGTGGGAGAAGGGGAAATTCGATTTTTGATCAAAAATCCAAAAATCGCTCTAAGTCCAAAAATCCTGAAAATTTTTCTAAGTCCCAACGGTACTTTCTGAAAAGTGTACCCAGGCCCCTGGAAGCCTCCTAGGTACACCTCCCGAGGCGCCCCCTTCCTGGAAGTCTGTCACATCTCGAAATTTTTCTAAGTCCCAAAAAATGGTTTTTGCTCCATAATTCGACTTTCCCCCCAAAAGTCACACATTCTACCCTCATGGGAGGCACTCTCCCTCGGGTCCCCACTTCATATTGACGCCCCAGAGCGGTGGGAGAAGGGAAAATTCGATTTTTGCACAAAAATCCAAAAATCGCTCTAAGTCCAAAAATCTTGAAAATTTTTCTAAGTCCCAACGGTACTTTCTGAAAAGTGTACCCAGGCCCCTGGAAGCCTCCTAGGTACACCTCCCGAGGCGCCCCCTTCCTGGAAGTCTGACACATCTCGGAATTTTTTCTAAGTCCCCAAAAATGGTTTTTGCTCCATAATTCGACTTTCCCCCCAAAAGTCACACATTCTACCCTCATGGGAGGCACTCTCCCTCGGGTCCCCACTTCATATTGACGCCCCAGAGCGGTGGGAGAAGGGAAAATTCGATTTTTGCACAAAAATCCAAAAATCGCTCTAAGTCCAAAAATCTTGAAAATTTTTCTAAGTCCCAACGGTACTTTCTGAAAAGTGTACCCAGGCCCCTGGAAGCCTCCTAGGTACACCTCCCGAGGCGCCCCCTTCCTGGAAGTCTGACACATCTCGGAATTTTTTCTAAGTCCCCAAAAATGGTTTTTGCTCCATAATTCGACTTTCCCCCCAAAAGTCACACATTCTACCCTCATGGGAGGCACTCTCCCTCGGGTCCCCACTTCATATTGACGCCCCAGAGCGGTGGGAGAAGGGAAAATTCGATATTTGCACAAAAATCCAAAAATCGCTCTAAGTCCAAAAATCTTGAAAATTTTTCTAAGTCCCAACGGTACTTTCTGAAAAGTGTACCCAGGCCCCTGGAAGCCTCCTAGGTACACCTCCCGAGGCGCCCCCTTCCTGGAAGTCTGACACATCTCGGAATTTTTTCTAAGTCCCCAAAAATGGTTTTTGCTCCATAATTCGACTTTCCCCCCAAAAGTCACACATTCTACCCTCATGGGAGGCACTCTCCCTCGGGTCCCCACTTCATATTGACGCCCCAGAGCGGTGGGAGAAGGGAAAATTCGATTTTTGCACAAAAATCCAAAAATCGCTCTAAGTCCAAAAATCTTGAAAATTTTTCTAAGTCCCAACGGTACTTTCTGAAAAGTGTACCCAGGCCCCTGGAAGCCTCCTAGGTACACCTCCCGAGGCGCCCCCTTCCTGGAAGTCTGACACATCTCGGAATTTTTTCTAAGTCCCCAAAAATGGTTTTTGCTCCATAATTCGACTTTCCCCCCAAAAGTCACACATTCTACCCTCATGGGAGGCACTCTCCCTCGGGTCCCCACTTCATATTGACGCCCCAGAGCGGTGGGAGAAGGGAAAATTCGATTTTTGCACAAAAATCCAAAAATCGCTCTAAGTCCAAAAATCTTGA
>NW_027362173.1:135000-137500 GCF_039654945.1 Dendrobates tinctorius | reverse complement strand
AGCATTGCCTCTCTCGCTTGGGATGCACGATCGGCAAAAGTCCCTCTCGGAGCTGTGGAAGTTCGGTCTCAGCCGGAGTGCGCAACTTCCAGACGAGAGGGACCACATGCCAAGTCGCCTACCCAAGTCGGGGAACCAGAGAAACAACTGCTTTCTATCGGGGTAGAGAGACGACACTCTCTCAAGTACATTCTGCCAGAGGTGCGCATTCCTATGTATTTGCATTGCGGGACAACGTCCCCACTTTAAGGGGACGAAGTCGGAACTGTACCCGGCCTCAAGTCACTGTAGGGCGGATGCGGCACCTAGAAAATTCCTCATTCCGGTTCTTTTTCACTTAGTCGTTTTTTTTTTTGGCAAGAATGTACCCCAGGATGGCCAAAAAGCCAAAGCCAGGGACTGAGAACCATCGAGCATGCTCTGAGGGGACATAGTCAGAGGGGGCGTCCGCCTTCCAGAGCCCTCCTTCCCACGAGGACTCCAGATTTGCCCCCCCCCCCCCTGACAACAGCCATCGCCTCCAGAGAACCAGGGACCACCGAGGGAGGGTCTGGTCGAAGCTCAGGTACCCAGGATAGCTTCTCCGGCTTGGGCATGGACCGCCAGACAAAGCCGCGGACCATGAACCATCCAGCCTGCTCTGAGGGGACATAGTCAGAGGGGGCGTCCGCCTTCAAGAGCCCTCCTTCCCACGAGGACTCCAGATTTGCCCCCCTGACAGCCATCACCTCCAGAGAACCAGGGACCGCCGAGGGAGGGTCTGGTCAAAGCTCACGTACCCCAGGACAGCTTCTCCGGCTTGGGCACAGACCGCCAGACAAAGCCGCGGACCATGAACCATCCAGCCGGCTCTGAGGGGACATGGTCAGAAGGGGCGTCCGCCTTCTAGAGCCCAAACTCGGCCACGGACTCCAGATTTGCCCCCCTGAATGCCATCACCCTTCAGAAGACCAGGGACCACCGAGGGAGGGTCTGGTCAGGCTCAGGTACCCCAGGATCGCCTCTCTCACTTGGGACGCACGACCAGCAAAAGTCCCTCCTGGAGCCGTGGAAGTTCAGTCTCGGCCGTATTTTGCAACTTCCACGACAAGAGGGACCACCTTCTAAGTCGCCTACCCGAGCCAGAGAACCATAGGAACAACCGCCATACATCGGGGTAGAGAGAGCCCACTCTCTCCTATATTCTCCCGCAGGTGCGCATTACTATGTATTTGCATTGCGGGACAATGTACTTCAATGAGCGGGACAAAGTCGGAAATGTATCCGACCTCCTGGAACTGTGCGGCTGCTACAGCAGTCAGAAATTCCCCATTCCGGTTCTTTTTCACTTGGATTTTTTTTTTTGCAATTTTTTGCCTAAAACGTATTCCTCCAACATGTACTAGCTCATGACACTTGAAATTTTTGAGCCAATTGATAATAACAGCTTTTTAGAGCTCAAAAACAAAAAAAATTTGAGCGAACAAAAAATGTTCGAAAATGACCTCAGCTCCTGGAACTGTTTTCGGTACACCTCCAGAGAGGCTCCCCTGCCTGGAAGTCTGTCACTGCTCAGCTCGAAATTTTTCTAAGTCCCAAAATTCGGTTTTTCATCCAAAATTCAACTTTCTGCCCAGGATCCACAAACTTTAAACCCAGTTGGGGGACCCTCCCTGGGGGCCCTACAACATACTGAAGCCCCCCTGTGGTGGAAGTAGGGGAATTTACTTATTTTTACACAAAATCACAAAATTCCATTTTTTGTTCGCAAAACACTTTTTTGTCCTCAAGAAACTTTTTTGTCCTCAAAACACTTTTTTGTCCTCGAGAAACTTTTTTGTCCTCAAGAAACTTTTTTGTCCTCAAAACACTTTTTTGTCCTCAAAACTCAATTTCTTCCATAATTCGACTTTCCCCCAAAAAACCACACATTCTACCCTCATGGGAGGCACTCTCCCTCGGGTCCCCACATCATATTGACGCCCCAGAGCGGTGGGAGAAGGGGAAATCTGATTTTTGCACAAAAATCCAAAAATCGCTCTAAGTCCAAAAATCCTGAAAATTTTTCTAAGTCCCAACGGTACTTTCTGAAAAGTGTACCCAGGCCCCTGGAAGCCTCCTAGGTACACCTCCTGAGACTCCCCCCTTCCTGGAAGTCTGACACATCTCGAAATTTTTCTAAGTCCCAAAAACTGGTTTTTGCTCCATAATTCGACTTTCCCCCCAAAAGCCACACATTCTACCCTCATGGGAGGCACTCTCCCTCGGGTCCCCACATCATATTGACGCCCCAGAGCGGTGGGAGAAGGGGAAATTCGATTTTTGATCAAAAATCCAAAAATCGCTCTAAGTCCAAAAATCCTGAAAATTTTTCTAAGTCCCAACGGTACTTTCTGAAAAGTGTACCCAGGCCCCTGGAAGCCTCCTAGGTACACCTCCCGAGGCGCCCCCTTCCTGGAAGTCTGTCACATCTCGAAATTTTTCTAAGTCCCAAAAAATGGTTTTTGCTCCATAATTCGAC
>NW_027362173.1:120000-122500 GCF_039654945.1 Dendrobates tinctorius | reverse complement strand
GAACCATAGGAACAACCGCCATACATCGGGGTAGAGAGAGCCCACTCTCTCCTATATTCTCCCGCAGGTGCGCATTACTATGTATTTGCATTGCGGGACAATGTACTTCAATGAGCGGGACAAAGTCGGAAATGTATCCGACCTCCTGGAACTGTGCGGCTGCTACAGCAGTCAGAAATTCCCCATTCCGGTTCTTTTTCACTTGGATTTTTTTTTTTGCAATTTTTTGCCTAAAACGTATTCCTCCAACATGTACTAGCTCATGACACTTGAAATTTTTGAGCCAATTGATAATAACAGCTTTTTAGAGCTCAAAAACAAAAAAAATTTGAGCGAACAAAAAATGTTCGAAAATGACCTCAGCTCCTGGAACTGTTTTCGGTACACCTCCAGAGAGGCTCCCCTGCCTGGAAGTCTGTCACTGCTCAGCTCGAAATTTTTCTAAGTCCCAAAATTCGGTTTTTCATCCAAAATTCAACTTTCTGCCCAGGATCCACAAACTTTAAACCCAGTTGGGGGACCCTCCCTGGGGGCCCTACAACATACTGAAGCCCCCCTGTGGTGGAAGTAGGGGAATTTACTTATTTTTACACAAAATCACAAAATTCCATTTTTTGTTCGCAAAACACTTTTTTGTCCTCAAGAAACTTTTTTGTCCTCAAAACACTTTTTTGTCCTCGAGAAACTTTTTTGTCCTCAAGAAACTTTTTTGTCCTCAAAACACTTTTTTGTCCTCAAAACTCAATTTCTTCCATAATTCGACTTTCCCCCAAAAAACCACACATTCTACCCTCATGGGAGGCACTCTCCCTCGGGTCCCCACATCATATTGACGCCCCAGAGCGGTGGGAGAAGGGGAAATCTGATTTTTGCACAAAAATCCAAAAATCGCTCTAAGTCCAAAAATCCTGAAAATTTTTCTAAGTCCCAACGGTACTTTCTGAAAAGTGTACCCAGGCCCCTGGAAGCCTCCTAGGTACACCTCCCGAGGCGCCCCCTTCCTGGAAGTCTGTCACATCTCGAAATTTTTCTAAGTCCCAAAAAATGGTTTTTGCTCCATAATTCGACTTTCCCCCCAAAAGTCACACATTCTACCCTCATGGGAGGCACTCTCCCTCGGGTCCCCACTTCATATTGACGCCCCAGAGCGGTGGGAGAAGGGAAAATTCGATTTTTGCACAAAAATCCAAAAATCGCTCTAAGTCCAAAAATCTTGAAAATTTTTCTAAGTCCCAACGGTACTTTCTGAAAAGTGTACCCAGGCCCCTGGAAGCCTCCTAGGTACACCTCCCGAGGCGCCCCCTTCCTGGAAGTCTGACACATCTCGGAATTTTTTCTAAGTCCCCAAAAATGGTTTTTGCTCCATAATTCGACTTTCCCCCCAAAAGTCACACATTCTACCCTCATGGGAGGCACTCTCCCTCGGGTCCCCACTTCATATTGACGCCCCAGAGCGGTGGGAGAAGGGAAAATTCGATTTTTGCACAAAAATCCAAAAATCGCTCTAAGTCCAAAAATCTTGAAAATTTTTCTAAGTCCCAACGGTACTTTCTGAAAAGTGTACCCAGGCCCCTGGAAGCCTCCTAGGTACACCTCCCGAGGCGCCCCCTTCCTGGAAGTCTGACACATCTCGGAATTTTTTCTAAGTCCCCAAAAATGGTTTTTGCTCCATAATTCGACTTTCCCCCCAAAAGTCACACATTCTACCCTCATGGGAGGCACTCTCCCTCGGGTCCCCACTTCATATTGACGCCCCAGAGCGGTGGGAGAAGGGAAAATTCGATATTTGCACAAAAATCCAAAAATCGCTCTAAGTCCAAAAATCTTGAAAATTTTTCTAAGTCCCAACGGTACTTTCTGAAAAGTGTACCCAGGCCCCTGGAAGCCTCCTAGGTACACCTCCCGAGGCGCCCCCTTCCTGGAAGTCTGACACATCTCGGAATTTTTTCTAAGTCCCCAAAAATGGTTTTTGCTCCATAATTCGACTTTCCCCCCAAAAGTCACACATTCTACCCTCATGGGAGGCACTCTCCCTCGGGTCCCCACTTCATATTGACGCCCCAGAGCGGTGGGAGAAGGGAAAATTCGATTTTTGCACAAAAATCCAAAAATCGCTCTAAGTCCAAAAATCTTGAAAATTTTTCTAAGTCCCAACGGTACTTTCTGAAAAGTGTACCCAGGCCCCTGGAAGCCTCCTAGGTACACCTCCCGAGGCGCCCCCTTCCTGGAAGTCTGACACATCTCGGAATTTTTTCTAAGTCCCCAAAAATGGTTTTTGCTCCATAATTCGACTTTCCCCCCAAAAGTCACACATTCTACCCTCATGGGAGGCACTCTCCCTCGGGTCCCCACTTCATATTGACGCCCCAGAGCGGTGGGAGAAGGGAAAATTCGATTTTTGCACAAAAATCCAAAAATCGCTCTAAGTCCAAAAATCTTGAAAATTTTTCTAAGTCCCAACGGTACTTTCTGAAAAGTGTACCCAGGCCCCTGGAAGCCT
>NW_027362173.1:107500-110000 GCF_039654945.1 Dendrobates tinctorius | reverse complement strand
CACCGCTCACCGTAAACCGACGCGAGCTCCAAAGCCCGGGTCGAGCGAGCAGCACCACCTCCCCACCCGGGAGCGCCGTGCCAGATCGATCGGAGGATAAGACCGCTCTGAGAGGACATGGACGAGAGGGGCGTCCGCCTTCCGGAGCCCCCCCTTTCGGACGAGGACTCCGGATTTGCCCCCCGAAAGCCATCACCTCCAGAGAACCAGGGACCGCCGAGGGAGGGTCTGGTCAGGCTTGGGTACCCCAGCATTGCCTCTCTCGCTTGGGATGCACGATCGGCAAAAGTCCCTCTCGGAGCTGTGGAAGTTCGGTCTCAGCCGGAGTGCGCAACTTCCAGACGAGAGGGACCACATGCCAAGTCGCCTACCCAAGTCGGGGAACCAGAGAAACAACTGCTTTCTATCGGGGTAGAGAGACGACACTCTCTCAAGTACATTCTGCCAGAGGTGCGCATTCCTATGTATTTGCATTGCGGGACAACGTCCCCACTTTAAGGGGACGAAGTCGGAACTGTACCCGGCCTCAAGTCACTGTAGGGCGGATGCGGCACCTAGAAAATTCCTCATTCCGGTTCTTTTTCACTTAGTCGTTTTTTTTTTTGGCAAGAATGTACCCCAGGATGGCCAAAAAGCCAAAGCCAGGGACTGAGAACCATCGAGCATGCTCTGAGGGGACATAGTCAGAGGGGGCGTCCGCCTTCCAGAGCCCTCCTTCCCACGAGGACTCCAGATTTGCCCCCCCCCCCCTGACAACAGCCATCGCCTCCAGAGAACCAGGGACCACCGAGGGAGGGTCTGGTCGAAGCTCAGGTACCCAGGATAGCTTCTCCGGCTTGGGCATGGACCGCCAGACAAAGCCGCGGACCATGAACCATCCAGCCTGCTCTGAGGGGACATAGTCAGAGGGGGCGTCCGCCTTCAAGAGCCCTCCTTCCCACGAGGACTCCAGATTTGCCCCCCTGACAGCCATCACCTCCAGAGAACCAGGGACCGCCGAGGGAGGGTCTGGTCAAAGCTCACGTACCCCAGGACAGCTTCTCCGGCTTGGGCACAGACCGCCAGACAAAGCCGCGGACCATGAACCATCCAGCCGGCTCTGAGGGGACATGGTCAGAAGGGGCGTCCGCCTTCTAGAGCCCAAACTCGGCCACGGACTCCAGATTTGCCCCCCTGAATGCCATCACCCTTCAGAAGACCAGGGACCACCGAGGGAGGGTCTGGTCAGGCTCAGGTACCCCAGGATCGCCTCTCTCACTTGGGACGCACGACCAGCAAAAGTCCCTCCTGGAGCCGTGGAAGTTCAGTCTCGGCCGTATTTTGCAACTTCCACGACAAGAGGGACCACCTTCTAAGTCGCCTACCCGAGCCAGAGAACCATAGGAACAACCGCCATACATCGGGGTAGAGAGAGCCCACTCTCTCCTATATTCTCCCGCAGGTGCGCATTACTATGTATTTGCATTGCGGGACAATGTACTTCAATGAGCGGGACAAAGTCGGAAATGTATCCGACCTCCTGGAACTGTGCGGCTGCTACAGCAGTCAGAAATTCCCCATTCCGGTTCTTTTTCACTTGGATTTTTTTTTTTGCAATTTTTTGCCTAAAACGTATTCCTCCAACATGTACTAGCTCATGACACTTGAAATTTTTGAGCCAATTGATAATAACAGCTTTTTAGAGCTCAAAAACAAAAAAAATTTGAGCGAACAAAAAATGTTCGAAAATGACCTCAGCTCCTGGAACTGTTTTCGGTACACCTCCAGAGAGGCTCCCCTGCCTGGAAGTCTGTCACTGCTCAGCTCGAAATTTTTCTAAGTCCCAAAATTCGGTTTTTCATCCAAAATTCAACTTTCTGCCCAGGATCCACAAACTTTAAACCCAGTTGGGGGACCCTCCCTGGGGGCCCTACAACATACTGAAGCCCCCCTGTGGTGGAAGTAGGGGAATTTACTTATTTTTACACAAAATCACAAAATTCCATTTTTTGTTCGCAAAACACTTTTTTGTCCTCAAGAAACTTTTTTGTCCTCAAAACACTTTTTTGTCCTCGAGAAACTTTTTTGTCCTCAAGAAACTTTTTTGTCCTCAAAACACTTTTTTGTCCTCAAAACTCAATTTCTTCCATAATTCGACTTTCCCCCAAAAAACCACACATTCTACCCTCATGGGAGGCACTCTCCCTCGGGTCCCCACATCATATTGACGCCCCAGAGCGGTGGGAGAAGGGGAAATCTGATTTTTGCACAAAAATCCAAAAATCGCTCTAAGTCCAAAAATCCTGAAAATTTTTCTAAGTCCCAACGGTACTTTCTGAAAAGTGTACCCAGGCCCCTGGAAGCCTCCTAGGTACACCTCCTGAGACTCCCCCCTTCCTGGAAGTCTGACACATCTCGAAATTTTTCTAAGTCCCAAAAACTGGTTTTTGCTCCATAATTCGACTTTCCCCCCAAAAGCCACACATTCTACCCTCATGGGAGGCACTCTCCCTCGGGTCCC
>NW_027362173.1:92500-95000 GCF_039654945.1 Dendrobates tinctorius | reverse complement strand
GAGGGAGGGTCTGGTCGAAGCTCAGGTACCCAGGATAGCTTCTCCGGCTTGGGCATGGACCGCCAGACAAAGCCGCGGACCATGAACCATCCAGCCTGCTCTGAGGGGACATAGTCAGAGGGGGCGTCCGCCTTCAAGAGCCCTCCTTCCCACGAGGACTCCAGATTTGCCCCCCTGACAGCCATCACCTCCAGAGAACCAGGGACCGCCGAGGGAGGGTCTGGTCAAAGCTCACGTACCCCAGGAGAGCTTCTCCGGCTTGGGCACAGACCGCCAGACAAAGCCGCGGACCATGAACCATCCAGCCGGCTCTGAGGGGACATGGTCAGAAGGGGCGTCCGCCTTCTAGAGCCCAAACTCGGCCACGGACTCCAGATTTGCCCCCCTGAATGCCATCACCCTTCAGAAGACCAGGGACCACCGAGGGAGGGTCTGGTCAGGCTCAGGTACCCCAGGATCGCCTCTCTCACTTGGGACGCACGACCAGCAAAAGTCCCTCCTGGAGCCGTGGAAGTTCAGTCTCGGCCGTATTTTGCAACTTCCACGACAAGAGGGACCACCTTCTAAGTCGCCTACCCGAGCCAGAGAACCATAGGAACAACCGCCATACATCGGGGTAGAGAGAGCCCACTCTCTCCTATATTCTCCCGCAGGTGCGCATTACTATGTATTTGCATTGCGGGACAATGTACTTCAATGAGCGGGACAAAGTCGGAAATGTATCCGACCTCCTGGAACTGTGCGGCTGCTACAGCAGTCAGAAATTCCCCATTCCGGTTCTTTTTCACTTGGATTTTTTTTTTTGCAATTTTTTGCCTAAAACGTATTCCTCCAACATGTACTAGCTCATGACACTTGAAATTTTTGAGCCAATTGATAATAACAGCTTTTTAGAGCTCAAAAACAAAAAAAATTTGAGCGAACAAAAAATGTTCGAAAATGACCTCAGCTCCTGGAACTGTTTTCGGTACACCTCCAGAGAGGCTCCCCTGCCTGGAAGTCTGTCACTGCTCAGCTCGAAATTTTTCTAAGTCCCAAAATTCGGTTTTTCATCCAAAATTCAACTTTCTGCCCAGGATCCACAAACTTTAAACCCAGTTGGGGGACCCTCCCTGGGGGCCCTACAACATACTGAAGCCCCCCTGTGGTGGAAGTAGGGGAATTTACTTATTTTTACACAAAATCACAAAATTCCATTTTTTGTTCGCAAAACACTTTTTTGTCCTCAAGAAACTTTTTTGTCCTCAAAACACTTTTTTGTCCTCGAGAAACTTTTTTGTCCTCAAGAAACTTTTTTGTCCTCAAAACACTTTTTTGTCCTCAAAACTCAATTTCTTCCATAATTCGACTTTCCCCCAAAAAACCACACATTCTACCCTCATGGGAGGCACTCTCCCTCGGGTCCCCACATCATATTGACGCCCCAGAGCGGTGGGAGAAGGGGAAATCTGATTTTTGCACAAAAATCCAAAAATCGCTCTAAGTCCAAAAATCCTGAAAATTTTTCTAAGTCCCAACGGTACTTTCTGAAAAGTGTACCCAGGCCCCTGGAAGCCTCCTAGGTACACCTCCTGAGACTCCCCCCTTCCTGGAAGTCTGACACATCTCGAAATTTTTCTAAGTCCCAAAAACTGGTTTTTGCTCCATAATTCGACTTTCCCCCCAAAAGCCACACATTCTACCCTCATGGGAGGCACTCTCCCTCGGGTCCCCACATCATATTGACGCCCCAGAGCGGTGGGAGAAGGGGAAATTCGATTTTTGATCAAAAATCCAAAAATCGCTCTAAGTCCAAAAATCCTGAAAATTTTTCTAAGTCCCAACGGTACTTTCTGAAAAGTGTACCCAGGCCCCTGGAAGCCTCCTAGGTACACCTCCCGAGGCGCCCCCTTCCTGGAAGTCTGTCACATCTCGAAATTTTTCTAAGTCCCAAAAAATGGTTTTTGCTCCATAATTCGACTTTCCCCCCAAAAGTCACACATTCTACCCTCATGGGAGGCACTCTCCCTCGGGTCCCCACTTCATATTGACGCCCCAGAGCGGTGGGAGAAGGGAAAATTCGATTTTTGCACAAAAATCCAAAAATCGCTCTAAGTCCAAAAATCTTGAAAATTTTTCTAAGTCCCAACGGTACTTTCTGAAAAGTGTACCCAGGCCCCTGGAAGCCTCCTAGGTACACCTCCCGAGGCGCCCCCTTCCTGGAAGTCTGACACATCTCGGAATTTTTTCTAAGTCCCCAAAAATGGTTTTTGCTCCATAATTCGACTTTCCCCCCAAAAGTCACACATTCTACCCTCATGGGAGGCACTCTCCCTCGGGTCCCCACTTCATATTGACGCCCCAGAGCGGTGGGAGAAGGGAAAATTCGATTTTTGCACAAAAATCCAAAAATCGCTCTAAGTCCAAAAATCTTGAAAATTTTTCTAAGTCCCAACGGTACTTTCTGAAAAGTGTACCCAGGCCCCTGGAAGCCTCCTAGGTACACCTCCCGAGGCGCCCC
>NW_027362173.1:77500-82500 GCF_039654945.1 Dendrobates tinctorius | reverse complement strand
AATCGCGGGGGGTCCTCGACCGACCAGCGGACAGGCGCGAGGATTGGGAGAGGGGGTTTGGCCGTCGGGGTCCGCCGCGGCTCCGGCACAAGCCCCAGCGACGCAGAGGTCGCGCGGGGCGTAGTCGGCCTGGCCGTATCGGCGTCGCCCTCCAGCGTAGTCCCTACACCCGGCTCTTGCCCGTCCTCAAAGGGATGCCCGAGCGGCTTTTCCTCCCAGGGCTGTTCCCCCGCCTGGCGGGAACACGGGGGGGTGCGCAGGGCAGCGTTCTGCCGTACTCCCTTCACCTCTCGCCCCATTCAAATCGCTCCCTTCTCCATCTTCCCCTCGCTCGGGGGGCGTTCGCTCTCTCGCTCTCCCTCTCCCTTCCGAGCCGCCTCGGAGGACGACGTACGAGGAGCGGAAGGCGATGGCGAGTCGGGTGGGGGCACACCGCGCAGTGAGAACCCCCCCTCGCCTGCCTCCACAGCTCTGTCATCCCCCCCACTAACGTAGGGGCTCGGGAAAGACTAGTGGCGCGGAGCTCGGCAGCGGCGTGGAAACGCCACCCACCGCCGCCGCTCTCGCTGGTGCCCGCCGCGGAGGCCGCCCTTCGGGCGATGCGTGGCACGGACCTCCGCGGGCAGGGCTGCGCATCTGGAACTTCGAAAAGGGCCGCCCTTGCTAACACTGTGCTTCCCCACGCGGGGAGCGATTCGGACGGCTGGCCCCCACGCCGGGGTGGGTGGGCGCCCCGCCGTTCGCCCGCGTGGGTCGTCAGACCACTGTTCATCGTTCGGTGCGATTCAAACTTCCCACAGCTCGGCCGCCTCCGTCCTCGAACGGGAGGTGACGGCCGGCGTGCGCGCCCAAAGATAGGTGGTGGAAGCCCGGGGGTACAGGAGGAAGGACACCGCTCACCGTAAACCGACGCGAGCTCCAAAGCCCGGGTCGAGCGAGCAGCACCACCTCCCCACCCGGGAGCGCCGTGCCAGATCGATCGGAGGATAAGACCGCTCTGAGAGGACATGGACGAGAGGGGCGTCCGCCTTCCGGAGCCCCCCCTTTCGGACGAGGACTCCGGATTTGCCCCCCGAAAGCCATCACCTCCAGAGAACCAGGGACCGCCGAGGGAGGGTCTGGTCAGGCTTGGGTACCCCAGCATTGCCTCTCTCGCTTGGGATGCACGATCGGCAAAAGTCCCTCTCGGAGCTGTGGAAGTTCGGTCTCAGCCGGAGTGCGCAACTTCCAGACGAGAGGGACCACATGCCAAGTCGCCTACCCAAGTCGGGGAACCAGAGAAACAACTGCTTTCTATCGGGGTAGAGAGACAACACTCTCTCAAGTACATTCTGCCAGAGGTGCGCATTCCTATGTATTTGCATTGCGGGACAACGTCCCCACTTTAAGGGGACGAAGTCGGAACTGTACCCGGCCTCAAGTCACTGTAGGGCGGATGCGGCACCTAGAAAATTCCTCATTCCGGTTCTTTTTCACTTAGTCGTTTTTTTTTTTGGCAAGAATGTACCCCAGGATGGCCAAAAAGCCAAAGCCAGGGACTGAGAACCATCGAGCATGCTCTGAGGGGACATAGTCAGAGGGGGCGTCCGCCTTCCAGAGCCCTCCTTCCCACGAGGACTCCAGATTTGCCCCCCCCCCCCTGACAACAGCCATCGCCTCCAGAGAACCAGGGACCACCGAGGGAGGGTCTGGTCGAAGCTCAGGTACCCAGGATAGCTTCTCCGGCTTGGGCATGGACCGCCAGACAAAGCCGCGGACCATGAACCATCCAGCCTGCTCTGAGGGGACATAGTCAGAGGGGGCGTCCGCCTTCAAGAGCCCTCCTTCCCACGAGGACTCCAGATTTGCCCCCCTGACAGCCATCACCTCCAGAGAACCAGGGACCGCCGAGGGAGGGTCTGGTCAAAGCTCACGTACCCCAGGACAGCTTCTCCGGCTTGGGCACAGACCGCCAGACAAAGCCGCGGACCATGAACCATCCAGCCGGCTCTGAGGGGACATGGTCAGAAGGGGCGTCCGCCTTCTAGAGCCCAAACTCGGCCACGGACTCCAGATTTGCCCCCCTGAATGCCATCACCCTTCAGAAGACCAGGGACCACCGAGGGAGGGTCTGGTCAGGCTCAGGTACCCCAGGATCGCCTCTCTCACTTGGGACGCACGACCAGCAAAAGTCCCTCCTGGAGCCGTGGAAGTTCAGTCTCGGCCGTATTTTGCAACTTCCACGACAAGAGGGACCACCTTCTAAGTCGCCTACCCGAGCCAGAGAACCATAGGAACAACCGCCATACATCGGGGTAGAGAGAGCCCACTCTCTCCTATATTCTCCCGCAGGTGCGCATTACTATGTATTTGCATTGCGGGACAATGTACTTCAATGAGCGGGACAAAGTCGGAAATGTATCCGACCTCCTGGAACTGTGCGGCTGCTACAGCAGTCAGAAATTCCCCATTCCGGTTCTTTTTCACTTGGATTTTTTTTTTTGCAATTTTTTGCCTAAAACGTATTCCTCCAACATGTACTAGCTCATGACACTTGAAATTTTTGAGCCAATTGATAATAACAGCTTTTTAGAGCTCAAAAACAAAAAAAATTTGAGCGAACAAAAAATGTTCGAAAATGACCTCAGCTCCTGGAACTGTTTTCGGTACACCTCCAGAGAGGCTCCCCTGCCTGGAAGTCTGTCACTGCTCAGCTCGAAATTTTTCTAAGTCCCAAAATTCGGTTTTTCATCCAAAATTCAACTTTCTGCCCAGGATCCACAAACTTTAAACCCAGTTGGGGGACCCTCCCTGGGGGCCCTACAACATACTGAAGCCCCCCTGTGGTGGAAGTAGGGGAATTTACTTATTTTTACACAAAATCACAAAATTCCATTTTTTGTTCGCAAAACACTTTTTTGTCCTCAAGAAACTTTTTTGTCCTCAAAACACTTTTTTGTCCTCGAGAAACTTTTTTGTCCTCAAGAAACTTTTTTGTCCTCAAAACACTTTTTTGTCCTCAAAACTCAATTTCTTCCATAATTCGACTTTCCCCCAAAAAACCACACATTCTACCCTCATGGGAGGCACTCTCCCTCGGGTCCCCACATCATATTGACGCCCCAGAGCGGTGGGAGAAGGGGAAATCTGATTTTTGCACAAAAATCCAAAAATCGCTCTAAGTCCAAAAATCCTGAAAATTTTTCTAAGTCCCAACGGTACTTTCTGAAAAGTGTACCCAGGCCCCTGGAAGCCTCCTAGGTACACCTCCTGAGACTCCCCCCTTCCTGGAAGTCTGACACATCTCGAAATTTTTCTAAGTCCCAAAAACTGGTTTTTGCTCCATAATTCGACTTTCCCCCCAAAAGCCACACATTCTACCCTCATGGGAGGCACTCTCCCTCGGGTCCCCACATCATATTGACGCCCCAGAGCGGTGGGAGAAGGGGAAATTCGATTTTTGATCAAAAATCCAAAAATCGCTCTAAGTCCAAAAATCCTGAAAATTTTTCTAAGTCCCAACGGTACTTTCTGAAAAGTGTACCCAGGCCCCTGGAAGCCTCCTAGGTACACCTCCCGAGGCGCCCCCTTCCTGGAAGTCTGTCACATCTCGAAATTTTTCTAAGTCCCAAAAAATGGTTTTTGCTCCATAATTCGACTTTCCCCCCAAAAGTCACACATTCTACCCTCATGGGAGGCACTCTCCCTCGGGTCCCCACTTCATATTGACGCCCCAGAGCGGTGGGAGAAGGGAAAATTCGATTTTTGCACAAAAATCCAAAAATCGCTCTAAGTCCAAAAATCTTGAAAATTTTTCTAAGTCCCAACGGTACTTTCTGAAAAGTGTACCCAGGCCCCTGGAAGCCTCCTAGGTACACCTCCCGAGGCGCCCCCTTCCTGGAAGTCTGACACATCTCGGAATTTTTTCTAAGTCCCCAAAAATGGTTTTTGCTCCATAATTCGACTTTCCCCCCAAAAGTCACACATTCTACCCTCATGGGAGGCACTCTCCCTCGGGTCCCCACTTCATATTGACGCCCCAGAGCGGTGGGAGAAGGGAAAATTCGATTTTTGCACAAAAATCCAAAAATCGCTCTAAGTCCAAAAATCTTGAAAATTTTTCTAAGTCCCAACGGTACTTTCTGAAAAGTGTACCCAGGCCCCTGGAAGCCTCCTAGGTACACCTCCCGAGGCGCCCCCTTCCTGGAAGTCTGACACATCTCGGAATTTTTTCTAAGTCCCCAAAAATGGTTTTTGCTCCATAATTCGACTTTCCCCCCAAAAGTCACACATTCTACCCTCATGGGAGGCACTCTCCCTCGGGTCCCCACTTCATATTGACGCCCCAGAGCGGTGGGAGAAGGGAAAATTCGATATTTGCACAAAAATCCAAAAATCGCTCTAAGTCCAAAAATCTTGAAAATTTTTCTAAGTCCCAACGGTACTTTCTGAAAAGTGTACCCAGGCCCCTGGAAGCCTCCTAGGTACACCTCCCGAGGCGCCCCCTTCCTGGAAGTCTGACACATCTCGGAATTTTTTCTAAGTCCCCAAAAATGGTTTTTGCTCCATAATTCGACTTTCCCCCCAAAAGTCACACATTCTACCCTCATGGGAGGCACTCTCCCTCGGGTCCCCACTTCATATTGACGCCCCAGAGCGGTGGGAGAAGGGAAAATTCGATTTTTGCACAAAAATCCAAAAATCGCTCTAAGTCCAAAAATCTTGAAAATTTTTCTAAGTCCCAACGGTACTTTCTGAAAAGTGTACCCAGGCCCCTGGAAGCCTCCTAGGTACACCTCCCGAGGCGCCCCCTTCCTGGAAGTCTGACACATCTCGGAATTTTTTCTAAGTCCCCAAAAATGGTTTTTGCTCCATAATTCGACTTTCCCCCCAAAAGTCACACATTCTACCCTCATGGGAGGCACTCTCCCTCGGGTCCCCACTTCATATTGACGCCCCAGAGCGGTGGGAGAAGGGAAAATTCGATTTTTGCACAAAAATCCAAAAATCGCTCTAAGTCC
>NW_027362173.1:65000-67500 GCF_039654945.1 Dendrobates tinctorius | reverse complement strand
AACTTCCCACAGCTCGGCCGCCTCCGTCCTCGAACGGGAGGTGACGGCCGGCGTGCGCGCCCAAAGATAGGTGGTGGAAGCCCGGGGGTACAGGAGGAAGGACACCGCTCACCGTAAACCGACGCGAGCTCCAAAGCCCGGGTCGAGCGAGCAGCACCACCTCCCCACCCGGGAGCGCCGTGCCAGATCGATCGGAGGATAAGACCGCTCTGAGAGGACATGGACGAGAGGGGCGTCCGCCTTCCGGAGCCCCCCCTTTCGGACGAGGACTCCGGATTTGCCCCCCGAAAGCCATCACCTCCAGAGAACCAGGGACCGCCGAGGGAGGGTCTGGTCAGGCTTGGGTACCCCAGCATTGCCTCTCTCGCTTGGGATGCACGATCGGCAAAAGTCCCTCTCGGAGCTGTGGAAGTTCGGTCTCAGCCGGATGTGCGCAACTTCCAGACGAGAGGGACCACATGCCAAGTCGCCTACCCAAGTCGGGGAACCAGAGAAACAACTGCTTTCTATCGGGGTAGAGAGACGACACTCTCTCAAGTACATTCTGCCAGAGGTGCGCATTCCTATGTATTTGCATTGCGGGACAACGTCCCCACTTTAAGGGGACGAAGTCGGAACTGTACCCGGCCTCAAGTCACTGTAGGGCGGATGCGGCACCTAGAAAATTCCTCATTCCGGTTCTTTTTCACTTAGTCGTTTTTTTTTTTGGCAAGAATGTACCCCAGGATGGCCAAAAAGCCAAAGCCAGGGACTGAGAACCATCGAGCATGCTCTGAGGGGACATAGTCAGAGGGGGCGTCCGCCTTCCAGAGCCCTCCTTCCCACGAGGACTCCAGATTTGCCCCCCCCCCCCTGACAACAGCCATCGCCTCCAGAGAACCAGGGACCACCGAGGGAGGGTCTGGTCGAAGCTCAGGTACCCAGGATAGCTTCTCCGGCTTGGGCATGGACCGCCAGACAAAGCCGCGGACCATGAACCATCCAGCCTGCTCTGAGGGGACATAGTCAGAGGGGGCGTCCGCCTTCAAGAGCCCTCCTTCCCACGAGGACTCCAGATTTGCCCCCCTGACAGCCATCACCTCCAGAGAACCAGGGACCGCCGAGGGAGGGTCTGGTCAAAGCTCACGTACCCCAGGAGAGCTTCTCCGGCTTGGGCACAGACCGCCAGACAAAGCCGCGGACCATGAACCATCCAGCCGGCTCTGAGGGGACATGGTCAGAAGGGGCGTCCGCCTTCTAGAGCCCAAACTCGGCCACGGACTCCAGATTTGCCCCCCTGAATGCCATCACCCTTCAGAAGACCAGGGACCACCGAGGGAGGGTCTGGTCAGGCTCAGGTACCCCAGGATCGCCTCTCTCACTTGGGACGCACGACCAGCAAAAGTCCCTCCTGGAGCCGTGGAAGTTCAGTCTCGGCCGTATTTTGCAACTTCCACGACAAGAGGGACCACCTTCTAAGTCGCCTACCCGAGCCAGAGAACCATAGGAACAACCGCCATACATCGGGGTAGAGAGAGCCCACTCTCTCCTATATTCTCCCGCAGGTGCGCATTACTATGTATTTGCATTGCGGGACAATGTACTTCAATGAGCGGGACAAAGTCGGAAATGTATCCGACCTCCTGGAACTGTGCGGCTGCTACAGCAGTCAGAAATTCCCCATTCCGGTTCTTTTTCACTTGGATTTTTTTTTTTGCAATTTTTTGCCTAAAACGTATTCCTCCAACATGTACTAGCTCATGACACTTGAAATTTTTGAGCCAATTGATAATAACAGCTTTTTAGAGCTCAAAAACAAAAAAAATTTGAGCGAACAAAAAATGTTCGAAAATGACCTCAGCTCCTGGAACTGTTTTCGGTACACCTCCAGAGAGGCTCCCCTGCCTGGAAGTCTGTCACTGCTCAGCTCGAAATTTTTCTAAGTCCCAAAATTCGGTTTTTCATCCAAAATTCAACTTTCTGCCCAGGATCCACAAACTTTAAACCCAGTTGGGGGACCCTCCCTGGGGGCCCTACAACATACTGAAGCCCCCCTGTGGTGGAAGTAGGGGAATTTACTTATTTTTACACAAAATCACAAAATTCCATTTTTTGTTCGCAAAACACTTTTTTGTCCTCAAGAAACTTTTTTGTCCTCAAAACACTTTTTTGTCCTCGAGAAACTTTTTTGTCCTCAAGAAACTTTTTTGTCCTCAAAACACTTTTTTGTCCTCAAAACTCAATTTCTTCCATAATTCGACTTTCCCCCAAAAAACCACACATTCTACCCTCATGGGAGGCACTCTCCCTCGGGTCCCCACATCATATTGACGCCCCAGAGCGGTGGGAGAAGGGGAAATCTGATTTTTGCACAAAAATCCAAAAATCGCTCTAAGTCCAAAAATCCTGAAAATTTTTCTAAGTCCCAACGGTACTTTCTGAAAAGTGTACCCAGGCCCCTGGAAGCCTCCTAGGTACACCTCCTGAGACTCCCCCCTTCCTGGAAGTCTGACACATCTCG
>NW_027362173.1:50000-52500 GCF_039654945.1 Dendrobates tinctorius | reverse complement strand
CACGAGGACTCCAGATTTGCCCCCCCCCCCCTGACAACAGCCATCGCCTCCAGAGAACCAGGGACCACCGAGGGAGGGTCTGGTCGAAGCTCAGGTACCCAGGATAGCTTCTCCGGCTTGGGCATGGACCGCCAGACAAAGCCGCGGACCATGAACCATCCAGCCTGCTCTGAGGGGACATAGTCAGAGGGGGCGTCCGCCTTCAAGAGCCCTCCTTCCCACGAGGACTCCAGATTTGCCCCCCTGACAGCCATCACCTCCAGAGAACCAGGGACCGCCGAGGGAGGGTCTGGTCAAAGCTCACGTACCCCAGGACAGCTTCTCCGGCTTGGGCACAGACCGCCAGACAAAGCCGCGGACCATGAACCATCCAGCCGGCTCTGAGGGGACATGGTCAGAAGGGGCGTCCGCCTTCTAGAGCCCAAACTCGGCCACGGACTCCAGATTTGCCCCCCTGAATGCCATCACCCTTCAGAAGACCAGGGACCACCGAGGGAGGGTCTGGTCAGGCTCAGGTACCCCAGGATCGCCTCTCTCACTTGGGACGCACGACCAGCAAAAGTCCCTCCTGGAGCCGTGGAAGTTCAGTCTCGGCCGTATTTTGCAACTTCCACGACAAGAGGGACCACCTTCTAAGTCGCCTACCCGAGCCAGAGAACCATAGGAACAACCGCCATACATCGGGGTAGAGAGAGCCCACTCTCTCCTATATTCTCCCGCAGGTGCGCATTACTATGTATTTGCATTGCGGGACAATGTACTTCAATGAGCGGGACAAAGTCGGAAATGTATCCGACCTCCTGGAACTGTGCGGCTGCTACAGCAGTCAGAAATTCCCCATTCCGGTTCTTTTTCACTTGGATTTTTTTTTTTGCAATTTTTTGCCTAAAACGTATTCCTCCAACATGTACTAGCTCATGACACTTGAAATTTTTGAGCCAATTGATAATAACAGCTTTTTAGAGCTCAAAAACAAAAAAAATTTGAGCGAACAAAAATGTTCGAAAATGACCTCAGCTCCTGGAACTGTTTTCGGTACACCTCCAGAGAGGCTCCCCTGCCTGGAAGTCTGTCACTGCTCAGCTCGAAATTTTTCTAAGTCCCAAAATTCGGTTTTTCATCCAAAATTCAACTTTCTGCCCAGGATCCACAAACTTTAAACCCAGTTGGGGGACCCTCCCTGGGGGCCCTACAACATACTGAAGCCCCCCTGTGGTGGAAGTAGGGGAATTTACTTATTTTTACACAAAATCACAAAATTCCATTTTTTGTTCGCAAAACACTTTTTTGTCCTCAAGAAACTTTTTTGTCCTCAAAACACTTTTTTGTCCTCGAGAAACTTTTTTGTCCTCAAGAAACTTTTTTGTCCTCAAAACACTTTTTTGTCCTCAAAACTCAATTTCTTCCATAATTCGACTTTCCCCCAAAAAACCACACATTCTACCCTCATGGGAGGCACTCTCCCTCGGGTCCCCACATCATATTGACGCCCCAGAGCGGTGGGAGAAGGGGAAATCTGATTTTTGCACAAAAATCCAAAAATCGCTCTAAGTCCAAAAATCCTGAAAATTTTTCTAAGTCCCAACGGTACTTTCTGAAAAGTGTACCCAGGCCCCTGGAAGCCTCCTAGGTACACCTCCTGAGACTCCCCCCTTCCTGGAAGTCTGACACATCTCGAAATTTTTCTAAGTCCCAAAAACTGGTTTTTGCTCCATAATTCGACTTTCCCCCCAAAAGCCACACATTCTACCCTCATGGGAGGCACTCTCCCTCGGGTCCCCACATCATATTGACGCCCCAGAGCGGTGGGAGAAGGGGAAATTCGATTTTTGATCAAAAATCCAAAAATCGCTCTAAGTCCAAAAATCCTGAAAATTTTTCTAAGTCCCAACGGTACTTTCTGAAAAGTGTACCCAGGCCCCTGGAAGCCTCCTAGGTACACCTCCCGAGGCGCCCCCTTCCTGGAAGTCTGTCACATCTCGAAATTTTTCTAAGTCCCAAAAAATGGTTTTTGCTCCATAATTCGACTTTCCCCCCAAAAGTCACACATTCTACCCTCATGGGAGGCACTCTCCCTCGGGTCCCCACTTCATATTGACGCCCCAGAGCGGTGGGAGAAGGGAAAATTCGATTTTTGCACAAAAATCCAAAAATCGCTCTAAGTCCAAAAATCTTGAAAATTTTTCTAAGTCCCAACGGTACTTTCTGAAAAGTGTACCCAGGCCCCTGGAAGCCTCCTAGGTACACCTCCCGAGGCGCCCCCTTCCTGGAAGTCTGACACATCTCGGAATTTTTTCTAAGTCCCCAAAAATGGTTTTTGCTCCATAATTCGACTTTCCCCCCAAAAGTCACACATTCTACCCTCATGGGAGGCACTCTCCCTCGGGTCCCCACTTCATATTGACGCCCCAGAGCGGTGGGAGAAGGGAAAATTCGATTTTTGCACAAAAATCCAAAAATCGCTCTAAGTCCAAAAATCTTGAAAATTTTTCTAAGTCCC
>NW_027362173.1:35000-40000 GCF_039654945.1 Dendrobates tinctorius | reverse complement strand
CGCGCGACCCGACGCTCCTTGGGCGACACACAGGGTCGCTGGGGAGCGGGGCCGGGGCGTGGGGGGCCTTTGCGGCGCCACCGTCTGGCTTAGACCTGCCTCAATCGCGGGGGGTCCTCGACCGACCAGCGGACAGGCGCGAGGATTGGGAGAGGGGGTTTGGCCGTCGGGGTCCGCCGCGGCTCCGGCACAAGCCCCAGCGACGCAGAGGTCGCGCGGGGCGTAGTCGGCCTGGCCGTATCGGCGTCGCCCTCCAGCGTAGTCCCTACACCCGGCTCTTGCCCGTCCTCAAAGGGATGCCCGAGCGGCTTTTCCTCCCAGGGCTGTTCCCCCGCCTGGCGGGAACACGGGGGGGTGCGCAGGGCAGCGTTCTGCCGTACTCCCTTCACCTCTCGCCCCATTCAAATCGCTCCCTTCTCCATCTTCCCCTCGCTCGGGGGGCGTTCGCTCTCTCGCTCTCCCTCTCCCTTCCGAGCCGCCTCGGAGGACGACGTACGAGGAGCGGAAGGCGATGGCGAGTCGGGTGGGGGCACACCGCGCAGTGAGAACCCCCCCTCGCCTGCCTCCACAGCTCTGTCATCCCCCCCACTAACGTAGGGGCTCGGGAAAGACTAGTGGCGCGGAGCTCGGCAGCGGCGTGGAAACGCCACCCACCGCCGCCGCTCTCGCTGGTGCCCGCCGCGGAGGCCGCCCTTCGGGCGATGCGTGGCACGGACCTCCGCGGGCAGGGCTGCGCATCTGGAACTTCGAAAAGGGCCGCCCTTGCTAACACTGTGCTTCCCCACGCGGGGAGCGATTCGGACGGCTGGCCCCCACGCCGGGGTGGGTGGGCGCCCCGCCGTTCGCCCGCGTGGGTCGTCAGACCACTGTTCATCGTTCGGTGCGATTCAAACTTCCCACAGCTCGGCCGCCTCCGTCCTCGAACGGGAGGTGACGGCCGGCGTGCGCGCCCAAAGATAGGTGGTGGAAGCCCGGGGGTACAGGAGGAAGGACACCGCTCACCGTAAACCGACGCGAGCTCCAAAGCCCGGGTCGAGCGAGCAGCACCACCTCCCCACCCGGGAGCGCCGTGCCAGATCGATCGGAGGATAAGACCGCTCTGAGAGGACATGGACGAGAGGGGCGTCCGCCTTCCGGAGCCCCCCCTTTCGGACGAGGACTCCGGATTTGCCCCCCGAAAGCCATCACCTCCAGAGAACCAGGGACCGCCGAGGGAGGGTCTGGTCAGGCTTGGGTACCCCAGCATTGCCTCTCTCGCTTGGGATGCACGATCGGCAAAAGTCCCTCTCGGAGCTGTGGAAGTTCGGTCTCAGCCGGAGTGCGCAACTTCCAGACGAGAGGGACCACATGCCAAGTCGCCTACCCAAGTCGGGGAACCAGAGAAACAACTGCTTTCTATCGGGGTAGAGAGACGACACTCTCTCAAGTACATTCTGCCAGAGGTGCGCATTCCTATGTATTTGCATTGCGGGACAACGTCCCCACTTTAAGGGGACGAAGTCGGAACTGTACCCGGCCTCAAGTCACTGTAGGGCGGATGCGGCACCTAGAAAATTCCTCATTCCGGTTCTTTTTCACTTAGTCGTTTTTTTTTTTGGCAAGAATGTACCCCAGGATGGCCAAAAAGCCAAAGCCAGGGACTGAGAACCATCGAGCATGCTCTGAGGGGACATAGTCAGAGGGGGCGTCCGCCTTCCAGAGCCCTCCTTCCCACGAGGACTCCAGATTTGCCCCCCCCCCCCTGACAACAGCCATCGCCTCCAGAGAACCAGGGACCACCGAGGGAGGGTCTGGTCGAAGCTCAGGTACCCAGGATAGCTTCTCCGGCTTGGGCATGGACCGCCAGACAAAGCCGCGGACCATGAACCATCCAGCCTGCTCTGAGGGGACATAGTCAGAGGGGGCGTCCGCCTTCAAGAGCCCTCCTTCCCACGAGGACTCCAGATTTGCCCCCCTGACAGCCATCACCTCCAGAGAACCAGGGACCGCCGAGGGAGGGTCTGGTCAAAGCTCACGTACCCCAGGAGAGCTTCTCCGGCTTGGGCACAGACCGCCAGACAAAGCCGCGGACCATGAACCATCCAGCCGGCTCTGAGGGGACATGGTCAGAAGGGGCGTCCGCCTTCTAGAGCCCAAACTCGGCCACGGACTCCAGATTTGCCCCCCTGAATGCCATCACCCTTCAGAAGACCAGGGACCACCGAGGGAGGGTCTGGTCAGGCTCAGGTACCCCAGGATCGCCTCTCTCACTTGGGACGCACGACCAGCAAAAGTCCCTCCTGGAGCCGTGGAAGTTCAGTCTCGGCCGTATTTTGCAACTTCCACGACAAGAGGGACCACCTTCTAAGTCGCCTACCCGAGCCAGAGAACCATAGGAACAACCGCCATACATCGGGGTAGAGAGAGCCCACTCTCTCCTATATTCTCCCGCAGGTGCGCATTACTATGTATTTGCATTGCGGGACAATGTACTTCAATGAGCGGGACAAAGTCGGAAATGTATCCGACCTCCTGGAACTGTGCGGCTGCTACAGCAGTCAGAAATTCCCCATTCCGGTTCTTTTTCACTTGGATTTTTTTTTTTGCAATTTTTTGCCTAAAACGTATTCCTCCAACATGTACTAGCTCATGACACTTGAAATTTTTGAGCCAATTGATAATAACAGCTTTTTAGAGCTCAAAAACAAAAAAAATTTGAGCGAACAAAAAATGTTCGAAAATGACCTCAGCTCCTGGAACTGTTTTCGGTACACCTCCAGAGAGGCTCCCCTGCCTGGAAGTCTGTCACTGCTCAGCTCGAAATTTTTCTAAGTCCCAAAATTCGGTTTTTCATCCAAAATTCAACTTTCTGCCCAGGATCCACAAACTTTAAACCCAGTTGGGGGACCCTCCCTGGGGGCCCTACAACATACTGAAGCCCCCCTGTGGTGGAAGTAGGGGAATTTACTTATTTTTACACAAAATCACAAAATTCCATTTTTTGTTCGCAAAACACTTTTTTGTCCTCAAGAAACTTTTTTGTCCTCAAAACACTTTTTTGTCCTCGAGAAACTTTTTTGTCCTCAAGAAACTTTTTTGTCCTCAAAACACTTTTTTGTCCTCAAAACTCAATTTCTTCCATAATTCGACTTTCCCCCAAAAAACCACACATTCTACCCTCATGGGAGGCACTCTCCCTCGGGTCCCCACATCATATTGACGCCCCAGAGCGGTGGGAGAAGGGGAAATCTGATTTTTGCACAAAAATCCAAAAATCGCTCTAAGTCCAAAAATCCTGAAAATTTTTCTAAGTCCCAACGGTACTTTCTGAAAAGTGTACCCAGGCCCCTGGAAGCCTCCTAGGTACACCTCCTGAGACTCCCCCCTTCCTGGAAGTCTGACACATCTCGAAATTTTTCTAAGTCCCAAAAACTGGTTTTTGCTCCATAATTCGACTTTCCCCCCAAAAGCCACACATTCTACCCTCATGGGAGGCACTCTCCCTCGGGTCCCCACATCATATTGACGCCCCAGAGCGGTGGGAGAAGGGGAAATTCGATTTTTGATCAAAAATCCAAAAATCGCTCTAAGTCCAAAAATCCTGAAAATTTTTCTAAGTCCCAACGGTACTTTCTGAAAAGTGTACCCAGGCCCCTGGAAGCCTCCTAGGTACACCTCCCGAGGCGCCCCCTTCCTGGAAGTCTGTCACATCTCGAAATTTTTCTAAGTCCCAAAAAATGGTTTTTGCTCCATAATTCGACTTTCCCCCCAAAAGTCACACATTCTACCCTCATGGGAGGCACTCTCCCTCGGGTCCCCACTTCATATTGACGCCCCAGAGCGGTGGGAGAAGGGAAAATTCGATTTTTGCACAAAAATCCAAAAATCGCTCTAAGTCCAAAAATCTTGAAAATTTTTCTAAGTCCCAACGGTACTTTCTGAAAAGTGTACCCAGGCCCCTGGAAGCCTCCTAGGTACACCTCCCGAGGCGCCCCCTTCCTGGAAGTCTGACACATCTCGGAATTTTTTCTAAGTCCCCAAAAATGGTTTTTGCTCCATAATTCGACTTTCCCCCCAAAAGTCACACATTCTACCCTCATGGGAGGCACTCTCCCTCGGGTCCCCACTTCATATTGACGCCCCAGAGCGGTGGGAGAAGGGAAAATTCGATTTTTGCACAAAAATCCAAAAATCGCTCTAAGTCCAAAAATCTTGAAAATTTTTCTAAGTCCCAACGGTACTTTCTGAAAAGTGTACCCAGGCCCCTGGAAGCCTCCTAGGTACACCTCCCGAGGCGCCCCCTTCCTGGAAGTCTGACACATCTCGGAATTTTTTCTAAGTCCCCAAAAATGGTTTTTGCTCCATAATTCGACTTTCCCCCCAAAAGTCACACATTCTACCCTCATGGGAGGCACTCTCCCTCGGGTCCCCACTTCATATTGACGCCCCAGAGCGGTGGGAGAAGGGAAAATTCGATATTTGCACAAAAATCCAAAAATCGCTCTAAGTCCAAAAATCTTGAAAATTTTTCTAAGTCCCAACGGTACTTTCTGAAAAGTGTACCCAGGCCCCTGGAAGCCTCCTAGGTACACCTCCCGAGGCGCCCCCTTCCTGGAAGTCTGACACATCTCGGAATTTTTTCTAAGTCCCCAAAAATGGTTTTTGCTCCATAATTCGACTTTCCCCCCAAAAGTCACACATTCTACCCTCATGGGAGGCACTCTCCCTCGGGTCCCCACTTCATATTGACGCCCCAGAGCGGTGGGAGAAGGGAAAATTCGATTTTTGCACAAAAATCCAAAAATCGCTCTAAGTCCAAAAATCTTGAAAATTTTTCTAAGTCCCAACGGTACTTTCTGAAAAGTGTACCCAGGCCCCTGGAAGCCTCCTAGGTACACCTCCCGAGGCGCCCCCTTCCTGGAAGTCTGACACATCTCGGAATTTTTTCTAAGTCCCCAAAAATGGTTTTTGCTCCATAATTCGACTTTCCCCCCAAAAGTCACACATTCTACCCTCATGGG
>NW_027362173.1:20000-25000 GCF_039654945.1 Dendrobates tinctorius | reverse complement strand
GCCGCGGCTCCGGCACAAGCCCCAGCGACGCAGAGGTCGCGCGGGGCGTAGTCGGCCTGGCCGTATCGGCGTCGCCCTCCAGCGTAGTCCCTACACCCGGCTCTTGCCCGTCCTCAAAGGGATGCCCGAGCGGCTTTTCCTCCCAGGGCTGTTCCCCCGCCTGGCGGGAACACGGGGGGGTGCGCAGGGCAGCGTTCTGCCGTACTCCCTTCACCTCTCGCCCCATTCAAATCGCTCCCTTCTCCATCTTCCCCTCGCTCGGGGGGCGTTCGCTCTCTCGCTCTCCCTCTCCCTTCCGAGCCGCCTCGGAGGACGACGTACGAGGAGCGGAAGGCGATGGCGAGTCGGGTGGGGGCACACCGCGCAGTGAGAACCCCCCCTCGCCTGCCTCCACAGCTCTGTCATCCCCCCCACTAACGTAGGGGCTCGGGAAAGACTAGTGGCGCGGAGCTCGGCAGCGGCGTGGAAACGCCACCCACCGCCGCCGCTCTCGCTGGTGCCCGCCGCGGAGGCCGCCCTTCGGGCGATGCGTGGCACGGACCTCCGCGGGCAGGGCTGCGCATCTGGAACTTCGAAAAGGGCCGCCCTTGCTAACACTGTGCTTCCCCACGCGGGGAGCGATTCGGACGGCTGGCCCCCACGCCGGGGTGGGTGGGCGCCCCGCCGTTCGCCCGCGTGGGTCGTCAGACCACTGTTCATCGTTCGGTGCGATTCAAACTTCCCACAGCTCGGCCGCCTCCGTCCTCGAACGGGAGGTGACGGCCGGCGTGCGCGCCCAAAGATAGGTGGTGGAAGCCCGGGGGTACAGGAGGAAGGACACCGCTCACCGTAAACCGACGCGAGCTCCAAAGCCCGGGTCGAGCGAGCAGCACCACCTCCCCACCCGGGAGCGCCGTGCCAGATCGATCGGAGGATAAGACCGCTCTGAGAGGACATGGACGAGAGGGGCGTCCGCCTTCCGGAGCCCCCCCTTTCGGACGAGGACTCCGGATTTGCCCCCCGAAAGCCATCACCTCCAGAGAACCAGGGACCGCCGAGGGAGGGTCTGGTCAGGCTTGGGTACCCCAGCATTGCCTCTCTCGCTTGGGATGCACGATCGGCAAAAGTCCCTCTCGGAGCTGTGGAAGTTCGGTCTCAGCCGGAGTGCGCAACTTCCAGACGAGAGGGACCACATGCCAAGTCGCCTACCCAAGTCGGGGAACCAGAGAAACAACTGCTTTCTATCGGGGTAGAGAGACGACACTCTCTCAAGTACATTCTGCCAGAGGTGCGCATTCCTATGTATTTGCATTGCGGGACAACGTCCCCACTTTAAGGGGACGAAGTCGGAACTGTACCCGGCCTCAAGTCACTGTAGGGCGGATGCGGCACCTAGAAAATTCCTCATTCCGGTTCTTTTTCACTTAGTCGTTTTTTTTTTTGGCAAGAATGTACCCCAGGATGGCCAAAAAGCCAAAGCCAGGGACTGAGAACCATCGAGCATGCTCTGAGGGGACATAGTCAGAGGGGGCGTCCGCCTTCCAGAGCCCTCCTTCCCACGAGGACTCCAGATTTGCCCCCCCCCCCCTGACAACAGCCATCGCCTCCAGAGAACCAGGGACCACCGAGGGAGGGTCTGGTCGAAGCTCAGGTACCCAGGATAGCTTCTCCGGCTTGGGCATGGACCGCCAGACAAAGCCGCGGACCATGAACCATCCAGCCTGCTCTGAGGGGACATAGTCAGAGGGGGCGTCCGCCTTCAAGAGCCCTCCTTCCCACGAGGACTCCAGATTTGCCCCCCTGACAGCCATCACCTCCAGAGAACCAGGGACCGCCGAGGGAGGGTCTGGTCAAAGCTCACGTACCCCAGGAGAGCTTCTCCGGCTTGGGCACAGACCGCCAGACAAAGCCGCGGACCATGAACCATCCAGCCGGCTCTGAGGGGACATGGTCAGAAGGGGCGTCCGCCTTCTAGAGCCCAAACTCGGCCACGGACTCCAGATTTGCCCCCCTGAATGCCATCACCCTTCAGAAGACCAGGGACCACCGAGGGAGGGTCTGGTCAGGCTCAGGTACCCCAGGATCGCCTCTCTCACTTGGGACGCACGACCAGCAAAAGTCCCTCCTGGAGCCGTGGAAGTTCAGTCTCGGCCGTATTTTGCAACTTCCACGACAAGAGGGACCACCTTCTAAGTCGCCTACCCGAGCCAGAGAACCATAGGAACAACCGCCATACATCGGGGTAGAGAGAGCCCACTCTCTCCTATATTCTCCCGCAGGTGCGCATTACTATGTATTTGCATTGCGGGACAATGTACTTCAATGAGCGGGACAAAGTCGGAAATGTATCCGACCTCCTGGAACTGTGCGGCTGCTACAGCAGTCAGAAATTCCCCATTCCGGTTCTTTTTCACTTGGATTTTTTTTTTTGCAATTTTTTGCCTAAAACGTATTCCTCCAACATGTACTAGCTCATGACACTTGAAATTTTTGAGCCAATTGATAATAACAGCTTTTTAGAGCTCAAAAACAAAAAAAATTTGAGCGAACAAAAAATGTTCGAAAATGACCTCAGCTCCTGGAACTGTTTTCGGTACACCTCCAGAGAGGCTCCCCTGCCTGGAAGTCTGTCACTGCTCAGCTCGAAATTTTTCTAAGTCCCAAAATTCGGTTTTTCATCCAAAATTCAACTTTCTGCCCAGGATCCACAAACTTTAAACCCAGTTGGGGGACCCTCCCTGGGGGCCCTACAACATACTGAAGCCCCCCTGTGGTGGAAGTAGGGGAATTTACTTATTTTTACACAAAATCACAAAATTCCATTTTTTGTTCGCAAAACACTTTTTTGTCCTCAAGAAACTTTTTTGTCCTCAAAACACTTTTTTGTCCTCGAGAAACTTTTTTGTCCTCAAGAAACTTTTTTGTCCTCAAAACACTTTTTTGTCCTCAAAACTCAATTTCTTCCATAATTCGACTTTCCCCCAAAAAACCACACATTCTACCCTCATGGGAGGCACTCTCCCTCGGGTCCCCACATCATATTGACGCCCCAGAGCGGTGGGAGAAGGGGAAATCTGATTTTTGCACAAAAATCCAAAAATCGCTCTAAGTCCAAAAATCCTGAAAATTTTTCTAAGTCCCAACGGTACTTTCTGAAAAGTGTACCCAGGCCCCTGGAAGCCTCCTAGGTACACCTCCTGAGACTCCCCCCTTCCTGGAAGTCTGACACATCTCGAAATTTTTCTAAGTCCCAAAAACTGGTTTTTGCTCCATAATTCGACTTTCCCCCCAAAAGCCACACATTCTACCCTCATGGGAGGCACTCTCCCTCGGGTCCCCACATCATATTGACGCCCCAGAGCGGTGGGAGAAGGGGAAATTCGATTTTTGATCAAAAATCCAAAAATCGCTCTAAGTCCAAAAATCCTGAAAATTTTTCTAAGTCCCAACGGTACTTTCTGAAAAGTGTACCCAGGCCCCTGGAAGCCTCCTAGGTACACCTCCCGAGGCGCCCCCTTCCTGGAAGTCTGTCACATCTCGAAATTTTTCTAAGTCCCAAAAAATGGTTTTTGCTCCATAATTCGACTTTCCCCCCAAAAGTCACACATTCTACCCTCATGGGAGGCACTCTCCCTCGGGTCCCCACTTCATATTGACGCCCCAGAGCGGTGGGAGAAGGGAAAATTCGATTTTTGCACAAAAATCCAAAAATCGCTCTAAGTCCAAAAATCTTGAAAATTTTTCTAAGTCCCAACGGTACTTTCTGAAAAGTGTACCCAGGCCCCTGGAAGCCTCCTAGGTACACCTCCCGAGGCGCCCCCTTCCTGGAAGTCTGACACATCTCGGAATTTTTTCTAAGTCCCCAAAAATGGTTTTTGCTCCATAATTCGACTTTCCCCCCAAAAGTCACACATTCTACCCTCATGGGAGGCACTCTCCCTCGGGTCCCCACTTCATATTGACGCCCCAGAGCGGTGGGAGAAGGGAAAATTCGATTTTTGCACAAAAATCCAAAAATCGCTCTAAGTCCAAAAATCTTGAAAATTTTTCTAAGTCCCAACGGTACTTTCTGAAAAGTGTACCCAGGCCCCTGGAAGCCTCCTAGGTACACCTCCCGAGGCGCCCCCTTCCTGGAAGTCTGACACATCTCGGAATTTTTTCTAAGTCCCCAAAAATGGTTTTTGCTCCATAATTCGACTTTCCCCCCAAAAGTCACACATTCTACCCTCATGGGAGGCACTCTCCCTCGGGTCCCCACTTCATATTGACGCCCCAGAGCGGTGGGAGAAGGGAAAATTCGATATTTGCACAAAAATCCAAAAATCGCTCTAAGTCCAAAAATCTTGAAAATTTTTCTAAGTCCCAACGGTACTTTCTGAAAAGTGTACCCAGGCCCCTGGAAGCCTCCTAGGTACACCTCCCGAGGCGCCCCCTTCCTGGAAGTCTGACACATCTCGGAATTTTTTCTAAGTCCCCAAAAATGGTTTTTGCTCCATAATTCGACTTTCCCCCCAAAAGTCACACATTCTACCCTCATGGGAGGCACTCTCCCTCGGGTCCCCACTTCATATTGACGCCCCAGAGCGGTGGGAGAAGGGAAAATTCGATTTTTGCACAAAAATCCAAAAATCGCTCTAAGTCCAAAAATCTTGAAAATTTTTCTAAGTCCCAACGGTACTTTCTGAAAAGTGTACCCAGGCCCCTGGAAGCCTCCTAGGTACACCTCCCGAGGCGCCCCCTTCCTGGAAGTCTGACACATCTCGGAATTTTTTCTAAGTCCCCAAAAATGGTTTTTGCTCCATAATTCGACTTTCCCCCCAAAAGTCACACATTCTACCCTCATGGGAGGCACTCTCCCTCGGGTCCCCACTTCATATTGACGCCCCAGAGCGGTGGGAGAAGGGAAAATTCGATTTTTGCACAAAAATCCAAAAATCGCTCTAAGTCCAAAAATCTTGAAAATTTTTCTAAGTCCCAACGGTACTTTCTGAAAAGTGTACCCAGGCCCCTGGAAGCCTCCT
>NW_027362173.1:7500-10000 GCF_039654945.1 Dendrobates tinctorius | reverse complement strand
CTCACCGTAAACCGACGCGAGCTCCAAAGCCCGGGTCGAGCGAGCAGCACCACCTCCCCACCCGGGAGCGCCGTGCCAGATCGATCGGAGGATAAGACCGCTCTGAGAGGACATGGACGAGAGGGGCGTCCGCCTTCCGGAGCCCCCCCTTTCGGACGAGGACTCCGGATTTGCCCCCCGAAAGCCATCACCTCCAGAGAACCAGGGACCGCCGAGGGAGGGTCTGGTCAGGCTTGGGTACCCCAGCATTGCCTCTCTCGCTTGGGATGCACGATCGGCAAAAGTCCCTCTCGGAGCTGTGGAAGTTCGGTCTCAGCCGGAGTGCGCAACTTCCAGACGAGAGGGACCACATGCCAAGTCGCCTACCCAAGTCGGGGAACCAGAGAAACAACTGCTTTCTATCGGGGTAGAGAGACGACACTCTCTCAAGTACATTCTGCCAGAGGTGCGCATTCCTATGTATTTGCATTGCGGGACAACGTCCCCACTTTAAGGGGACGAAGTCGGAACTGTACCCGGCCTCAAGTCACTGTAGGGCGGATGCGGCACCTAGAAAATTCCTCATTCCGGTTCTTTTTCACTTAGTCGTTTTTTTTTTTGGCAAGAATGTACCCCAGGATGGCCAAAAAGCCAAAGCCAGGGACTGAGAACCATCGAGCATGCTCTGAGGGGACATAGTCAGAGGGGGCGTCCGCCTTCCAGAGCCCTCCTTCCCACGAGGACTCCAGATTTGCCCCCCCCCCCCTGACAACAGCCATCGCCTCCAGAGAACCAGGGACCACCGAGGGAGGGTCTGGTCGAAGCTCAGGTACCCAGGATAGCTTCTCCGGCTTGGGCATGGACCGCCAGACAAAGCCGCGGACCATGAACCATCCAGCCTGCTCTGAGGGGACATAGTCAGAGGGGGCGTCCGCCTTCAAGAGCCCTCCTTCCCACGAGGACTCCAGATTTGCCCCCCTGACAGCCATCACCTCCAGAGAACCAGGGACCGCCGAGGGAGGGTCTGGTCAAAGCTCACGTACCCCAGGAGAGCTTCTCCGGCTTGGGCACAGACCGCCAGACAAAGCCGCGGACCATGAACCATCCAGCCGGCTCTGAGGGGACATGGTCAGAAGGGGCGTCCGCCTTCTAGAGCCCAAACTCGGCCACGGACTCCAGATTTGCCCCCCTGAATGCCATCACCCTTCAGAAGACCAGGGACCACCGAGGGAGGGTCTGGTCAGGCTCAGGTACCCCAGGATCGCCTCTCTCACTTGGGACGCACGACCAGCAAAAGTCCCTCCTGGAGCCGTGGAAGTTCAGTCTCGGCCGTATTTTGCAACTTCCACGACAAGAGGGACCACCTTCTAAGTCGCCTACCCGAGCCAGAGAACCATAGGAACAACCGCCATACATCGGGGTAGAGAGAGCCCACTCTCTCCTATATTCTCCCGCAGGTGCGCATTACTATGTATTTGCATTGCGGGACAATGTACTTCAATGAGCGGGACAAAGTCGGAAATGTATCCGACCTCCTGGAACTGTGCGGCTGCTACAGCAGTCAGAAATTCCCCATTCCGGTTCTTTTTCACTTGGATTTTTTTTTTTGCAATTTTTTGCCTAAAACGTATTCCTCCAACATGTACTAGCTCATGACACTTGAAATTTTTGAGCCAATTGATAATAACAGCTTTTTAGAGCTCAAAAACAAAAAAAATTTGAGCGAACAAAAAATGTTCGAAAATGACCTCAGCTCCTGGAACTGTTTTCGGTACACCTCCAGAGAGGCTCCCCTGCCTGGAAGTCTGTCACTGCTCAGCTCGAAATTTTTCTAAGTCCCAAAATTCGGTTTTTCATCCAAAATTCAACTTTCTGCCCAGGATCCACAAACTTTAAACCCAGTTGGGGGACCCTCCCTGGGGGCCCTACAACATACTGAAGCCCCCCTGTGGTGGAAGTAGGGGAATTTACTTATTTTTACACAAAATCACAAAATTCCATTTTTTGTTCGCAAAACACTTTTTTGTCCTCAAGAAACTTTTTTGTCCTCAAAACACTTTTTTGTCCTCGAGAAACTTTTTTGTCCTCAAGAAACTTTTTTGTCCTCAAAACACTTTTTTGTCCTCAAAACTCAATTTCTTCCATAATTCGACTTTCCCCCAAAAAACCACACATTCTACCCTCATGGGAGGCACTCTCCCTCGGGTCCCCACATCATATTGACGCCCCAGAGCGGTGGGAGAAGGGGAAATCTGATTTTTGCACAAAAATCCAAAAATCGCTCTAAGTCCAAAAATCCTGAAAATTTTTCTAAGTCCCAACGGTACTTTCTGAAAAGTGTACCCAGGCCCCTGGAAGCCTCCTAGGTACACCTCCTGAGACTCCCCCCTTCCTGGAAGTCTGACACATCTCGGAATTTTTTCTAAGTCCCCAAAAATGGTTTTTGCTCCATAATTCGACTTTCCCCCCAAAAGTCACACATTCTACCCTCATGGGAGGCACTCTCCCTCGGGTCCCCACT